>NW_009617937.1:0-12636 GCF_000690535.1 Cariama cristata
AGAAAATAGCCCTGGTTTAGCCAAACCAGAACATTGTGGACTCTGAATTTCTCTAAGTCTTGTGTTATTGTATCCATTATTTTTCTTCCTTCTCAATGGTTCTGTGAATGGTTGAGTGCTATACTAGGGCTGTTTATTTAACAGTGTCCAGCAATGTAGATCAATTTTCATGGTCAGCTGATATCGAGTTCACATCCTTTTATGAAGAATTAAGAGGCAATCCAAAACAGCACAAATATTTTTTCCTCTTTCTTATTGTTATTACTTATTATGTTGGTTATGAATACACCAGCATAGGACCATCTGTCTTTCCTAGATAGATGGAGAGAGAGAGGGAGATGATTTGGAGTAACCTATGCTTTTAATTTCTGGGATGTTTTCAGTTTGGGGCAAAGGGAGAGAGGAATGTGTGTCACTTGGAAACTGTCTGTTTTCTGTATATACCTGTCTTCACTTTCCTAGTTAGCTGATGCTGAAAGACCTGTATTAGAAACTTTGAAGACTCTTAGTTATTACTTACACATGGGGGAAAAAAAAATTACTCAAACTAAATCGTGTAAAATCTTTGAAAAATTGAGTATCATTGTAACCATTAACCTTGTTAGCTTGGAGTATGTGCTTTTTTCGTGTGGATGTGGAGTTTCAGCTATAATTCTACTTGCACGTGCCCGAGGGTGGGGACTACCCTTAATCCTAACTGTTTCTGTTAACCGTTTACTCCTGTCCTGGTTGACCATGTTTGTTGTTGATTCAGAGCCTGAGATTTTTGCTAGATGTGTGTTATAATGCGGATTACTAGAGGCTACTATCATTGACTGTAGAAATAGAAGTAATACGTTGTTGTTGTAATGTATTAAGTTCATATTCAGTCCTAACCTTTGCAGAAGTGAAGAAACTTTGCATCCAGGGCTTTGTTCAGTCTTCCCTTCCCTTTCCCAAACTGTGTAGCATGTAAGTATTTGTTATGAAAAAGGAAAGGAAAACAAATTCATAATAATGGGAGATCGAAAACTTCATTGAAAGAACTGTATAGGGAATGGTGGGTCAACTCAGAAACCTGCTCTCAGAAAGAAAATTGAATGCAGTTCAGTAGTTGTGCCACACAGTGTCACAATTGGACTTCACTTCCTTCCACTTTGTATCTTGCCCATTGTAGGTGAAGATATGTACAAAGCCAGAGAAGAGGGGTCTGAAATTTGGGGGGCAGCTGAAGTGCAGGAAGATGAAGATACTCGTGTAGAAGTTCCACTGGATCAGGTATTGATCGATCTTTAAATAAATGGCTTTTTTTTTAGGACCACAGATTGTGTTTTTCTTTCCCCAATTTCTTTCAAGTGTACAGCCTAATTCTGTGGGAATAATTGTAACAGCTCAACCATATGGCTTCTTTTATGGGAGCTTTAACAAATCTTCCTTTCTCTGTTAGTGTGTCAAATATTAGTTACCTTTTTATCAGCTTCAGAACTGCTCTGAGAGCCCTTATAGGGCCTTAGAGGATCAGGACTCCCTACTGCCACAACCACCTGAATCACAGTCCCTTTATATTGGTGGAGCAGTGTAAAGGGACTACGGCACCAAATCAAGGTCAGAATTCCTGCAGTCCTGAACGACAAATAGGCATTAATTCATCTGATTTTTATTAAGGCTGCCAGCACGTCCTTCTGTTGGAACAACATGGCCAACTTTTTAATCTTAAGTGCAATAAATAGGTCTTGATAACTAAACATAAGGTTATATCCCCTTTGTTTTATTTTGATTTGTTTTTAAAAGAAACTTCTGTGAACTGAAATAATACAGGAAATAGGTAAGTTGAAGTTTATTCCAATGAAGTGGAAAGTAGAACTGCTTAAATTATTTGCTGAAAAATTACCTTTTTTTTTTTTTTTTCTGCTAGTGAATTGCTCGCAAGACAGTCCTCTTTTTCAGCTTATGTGTTTGTAGGAATTTGCCAACTTGTTCAACTTTGTGTGCTTTTGGTGTCTGTTGATAATGGCTTGGGGCCAGCCACCTAGGCCACAAGATAATATTTCTGATCCATGCTGTAATGTAAGGAATCACAGATTACTCAACAGATTTCTCAGGCTAAAAATCATCCCAACAACATGAGGGATTCTTGGGCATTTTTCTGACTTCCTGGTGGTCAGCTGAGTGCTGAGGAACAGCTGCTGATGTGAGACTGTAAACAAATGGGAGAATGGGAGGGAGGGAGTTAAAAATAGTTGTTTGTAAATACACTTTAATTATGCAGGGCAGCATAATGGAGCACAAATAATCTTAGGAGATTTCTGGAGTGTGTTGGAGACAATTTTTTGATGTAGGTAGTGGGATACATGATTAAGAGAGGCATTCGGCTGAATTTACTACTCATGAATAAAAAGGAACTGGTTGGGGATGTGATAGTGGCAGCCTTAGTTGCAATGGCCATGAGACAATAGGGTTTAAGACCCTGAAGAAAGTGGGGATGACAAATAACAAAATAAAAATCCTGGAATTCAGAAGAGTGGACTTTGGCTCTTTTGGGAAACTGGCAGGCAGGAACCTATGTGAGGCTGCCCTGAAGTGCAGAGAACTCAGGAGATCTGGTTGATCTCCAAGGGTATCTTCCTCAAAGCACAAGAACTATCCCCACGGGCAAGAAAACATGCAGGCGTAGCAGGAGGCTGGTTTGAATAGAGGACTCCTGACCTCATACCAAAAGAGGCAGAAGAGAGGACAGACTGCTAAGGAGCAGTATAGAGACATTGCCTGGGCATGCAGGGATGGAATTGGAAAAGCCAAAGCTTGTTGAGAAATGGAAACTGATGCATGTGACTGGGAATAATCAACATGGATTTACTATGGGCAGATCATACTTAGCCAACCTCTTTGCCTCAGTGATGAAATAACTGGCTCTGTGGATGAAGGGACAGCAGTTACTGTCATTTATCATTTATCTTGCTTTCCACATAGACTTCCATATCTTTGGGAGAAACTGGAAGAAGTGTAGTAGATATGGGGAGGAAGATGTCCTTAAGGAAGGTAGGGACTGGATTTGTGGGCTACAAGGTAGATGAAAAACTGGCTGGTTCAGTGGGACTTCAAAGGTCAGTTGGTTGAAATTTAACTGGCACATATTTACAGATGGTGGTCCTCAGGGTTTGTGACTGGGTCTGATACTTTTTAACATGTCCATCGGTAACATGGATGATGTCATGGGATGTAGCCTTATCCAGGCCCAGTAGCAAAGCCAGACTGTCACTCTTAGCTGACATGCAGGGCTGCCTTTCAGAGCAATCTCAACAGCTTGAAGGAATGGGCTGACTCGAGCCTCAGGAAGTTCAGTGAAGAGAAATATGAAGTTGAGCACCTGGAACATGGTAACTGGGTCTTGGTACAGTCTTGGCATAGGTAGGCTAAGGAGCAGCTGCAGAAAGGGCCATGCAGCTCCTGCGGCTAGCAAGTTGACAACGAGTCGGTGGTGCTCCCTTTTGGTGATGAGGTTGACTGTGCAGGCTGGGCTAGTGAAAGCACAGCCAACACATCAAGAGAACTGATTATCTTCCTGACTTGGCACCTCTGAGGTTGCATCTAGAATATTTTGTCCAGTTTTGAGTCCTTCCCAGTACAAGAGATATATTTACAAACAGGAGATAGTTCAGCACAGCAACACACTAAAAAGTTTAGGAGGCTAGAGCTTATGACACAAGGAGAAGCTTAGGAAACTGGGTTTGTTTCGCCTTAAAGACTGAGCAAGAGAAGGCAGGTCAAACTGCTCTCTTCAGCTACAGATGGAGTAACAGAGAAGGTCAAGCCAGGCTTTTCTTTGTGTTGCACAGCAAAAAGATGAGGCAGTGGTCAAAAGTTGCAGCAAGGAAAATTCTAATTGAACATAAGAAAAATATTTCCAACAGCGAGAACTGTAAGCATTTTACTTTCCAGAGAGTGTGGGGAATCTTTTTCTTTGGTGATTTAAAACTAAACCAGACAGGGCCTTAAACAACTGATTTTTACTTTGAAGTTAGTACAGTGGGGCACTGGCCTGGATGATCTCTAGAGCAGTAGTCTTCAAAGTGGAGTGTGCACAGCCCAAGGGGTGTGCAAGACAATCCATTGGGCTGTTGGGAAGAAAATGTTAGAACTTTGGTAGTACAGGTATATAATTTATAAATAAATAAATATACTTATATTGGGGATTCATGTTCAAAAGGTTTTTACTGATAGGGGTGTGCAATCAAAATGGTCTGGAGACCACTGTCCTGGAGGTCTCTTCTGACATAACTTTTCTGTGTTTCTGTATTTGTCCATCTTTGATTATTTCAGTCCTATAATCAACTCTTTTTTAATAAGCTTTCGGTTTTTGTGCTTACTATTTAGTTGGCTGATTTTTTTTCAATTTATTTGTATTGGGTATAAGAATACTAGACACGTACATATTTTGCTTGTGTTCTGCTTTTAAAAAATGCCTGAGGGGAATAGAAGTTTTATGACCTTATACTTTGTATATAAATTTCTGCCTGCATTGCTAGTCTGTACGTTAACAAAAGCCACATATGAAGTTGCTGCTGTAGCCATTTTGAAAAATGGCACCGTAACATCTGAAAAAAAATCTGGATCTCTGCATTTTATTTTAGACTGCTGTTTCTAAGAAGGATCATTCTCAGTGATTTATTCACTTTAATGGGAAGGAGTGTTGCTCAGCTGTTTTATAGACATTGTTCTTGGAGACGCATGAATCAGGTGATTGAAAAAGGCAAGAGCATGACTGTCTTGGTCCCTGGTATGAGGAATGCTACAGCTGTTTCTTTTCACGGCAAATACCTGCCCCGGCCTCAGAGACTTATGTGCTAAACACCATTGGGCTCATCAGCCCTGTTAATTGCAGTTGTCCTCATGAGCTGTTGTGATAATTAGGATGTGTTGGGTTGTACTGATAGTACAGGCATTGGGGAAGCATGTGCCACCTGTCATCTTAATCTTTGTTTCTTATGACATCCTGAAGTATATCCTGCCCTGGTCTTGACAGTGTAATAATCAAATTGAGAAATGATTAGCCTGTTTATTGGCCTCTGAAGGTGCGTAAAGAATTCCTCTGGGTAGCGTAAAGCATTTGACAGTGTAAATTGGGTTGTCAAGTCTTAGTTTTTAGGTTGACTGCAATTCACATGAAATCCAAGAGCCCTGGAGACGGACGCCTTGCTTCTCCACGGAGATCCTCCAACGCAGGCAACAGCTCTGCCCGTTCTGCCCTGTGTCTCACCAGTTTGCCTCAGCCAGAGGATGGTGATCATCACTAGGGAGGGGAGAATAGTTAACTCTCCACTACCACTTCTGTACTTGGCCGTGGTAGCCGCAGTTGTTGATACAGTTGCTAGTGAGCATCAGATGGGCTGGCAAGCTTGCAACACTAGGAACTTGTTCGATACCTCTCAGCGCATGTACGAAGGCCCATGCGTCGTCCTCAGAGGGAAATATTTTTCAGTTGCTACCAAATGATTTTGTTACCTGGACAAGGAATTGGAAGCAGGTATGTTTGAGGAGGAAAAATTTTTGAAAAATCAGTCGTGCACACTATTCATAATCTGATTTTCATATTTTCAGAAAATCCAAACAAAGCACCAAAATTTATTTCAATGAAAGCCATAGTTTATTCATAATTTTAAAAATTAATTTTAAAACTTCCCATTAAAGTGAATAAATTGCTAAGCATGATCCCTCTTAGAAACAGCAGCCTAAAATAAAAAGCAGAGATCCAGATTTTTTTTCAGATGGTATGGTGCCATTCTTCAGAATGGTTACAGCAGCAGCTTCATATGCAGCTTTTATTCCCAGATAACTGAGTTTACTCAGACCTTGGAAGCATTTAGCATTTTACACATTCAGGTTCTTATTAATGACCATTTAAAATCGTTTCAAATTCTGTGATGTAAAACTTTATAGCTTTTTCTTATGTGAACTGCAGTTTCTGTTATTGCTAGAAATATGGAAAAGGTCAGCCAGCCGGGGCTTGACTATCTTGCATAATGCATAAATATTTACATGCCAGCTTTCACTAGAATGCTGACACTTCTGATACGCTATCATTTCCATCAGCCACATAAATCAGGTGGTGAAGATAAGATAGAACTTAGTCTTTTTTCTTTTTATGCACCTTGTCTGTCTTGCCATTTGAAGTACATGGTTGAACAAATGCCACGTTAGCCATTAACTAAACTTAGTCTAATACTGGCTAGACACTCACTTATGTCCTATTCTGTAAAATACCGTCTGCCAGCCGAGAACACATTAAAAGAACAGGATTTGCTTTACTCCAGACAAGCTGACAGTTGTAATTGAACATCAAGGAGGAAAAAATCAGCGTTTTGCCTAAAACCAAACCAGACCCTTCTGTTCTGTATTCTGTACTGAGACTTGAGCTTCCAAATGCGAAATGGGTAGTTTCTTCCTTTGACATGCAGATTTACTCCAGGTTGGTTGTTTACATCACTGTGTCAACATCCATGGGAACTGATGACAGTCTATGAAACCAATTGTGCAAACAGCAAGAGAACAAGGTGGTTTTATTGCAGTTCTTGGTAGGGAGGCACCAAAACAACACAAGTTTCTTATTTGAGATGGTAATTAAGTGCATTACATTGAGTTTGCAGATAAGAATATAAATGTATTCAAAGTGACTCTTTCTAAGATAGAAAATTTTCTGACTCGTAAAGCTTTCAGAACAAGCTACTACTTTTTCTTTAATTTTATACAAGTTGTGAAATACAAAAGCAGCAGTTGGTAGTAATAGCATTGAAATAACACTGCAAGTTTGCATCCGTTTACTCATTTCCATAAGCATGATTGTTGTTCTCCCTTGCTGAGCCCTTGGGAGGTGGGGTAAGCGTGAGAGTTACGAGGTACCAAGTTGTCCAGTGCATGACCCCTATAAGGAATTCAGGCATATTGTTGTGCCAGCCTGCTTTGCCGTGGGGTATATGATACTGGCTATTAAGATGTAAGTGATGTAGAATGAATCTGTTTGGGTTTGGTTTGGTGGTTTGTTTTTTTTTTTTTGCCCTTGAGATTCATCATCCCCATCTCCCTATCTCTTTCTATGTTTATTTGTAAAAGTCATTGGATGATAAATTTGTCTAACAGCCACTGATTTGTTTGGGGTTTTTTTTGGTGGATGTTCACACTCTTGGTTCTTTCACTAGCCATTTGCTTTCCGTTATGAGAGACATGTCCACTGATTAATGCTGTCCTGATGCCACTGATTATTCCCCATTTCCTGCGCTGTGATGTGATGTGAGATTGTGTAGCTCCCCTAGGTGCTCTCTCTGTAGCTGTAGTATATCAGCAGTAGCAGAAATTTTGCACCTTTCATCTGCAGTTTTCATGATGAAGTACACATTTTGCTTTAGAGACTCAAGATTCCCCTCGATGAACAGAATAAAATGTTTATCTTCCCTGTTGCTGAAGGCAAAATATTAAAGTTTACATTGATTCAACATTAAAACAGGCTAACCGCCTAAAGAGACATTCCTTGATTAAAAAGGCTAGAATTTTTCATGAGGAAACATTTTGCACTACGTCAGTAAGGATTTGAAAATGGCATTTGGAAAGAATACATGTGGACCTTCTTACGCTCAAATTTTGCTACAAATGATGCAGCTGTAATTTAAGCCTTCTGGATTTTGAGTGCTGACAAGCCGGCAGATAAGGTTTTCCCCTGCATGTTCTTCTTTCAACTCCACTGATTTGCACTTAATTTTTTTATTGTTTGTCTGTGTGAGATAGCGACACTTCCTCTGGTTGGTTCCTTGCAGCACAGAATGAGAAGAGAGATCTTCCCTCAGTTTCTGCATTGGATGACTGTGATTTCTGAAGCTATAGCAGCAAGGTCTGATCTTTTCTTTACAGGCTTGTGTGGTCAACTGTGGGAGGGCCTTCATGCTTCCAAGTGAAGCCCGCAAACACAGTTCTGTTGTAAAACTAGTCTTGATGCCACTTTGAAAAATAGTTTTCTCTCTCTGTGTGCACCTGTCTTGGAAAAATTTAGCAATCCTAGAGCAGACAGTTTCTCAAATTGCTTAACTTTTAGGGCATTTTGCATTCACTGTAGAAGAGTCTGTTCCTGGGAAAAAAAAAAAATATCTATATTTTTCCAACCTCAGTAGGACTTCTTTTTACATGTTTATCAATCTTCTCATTGTCAACAGGGGTGCTCAACAGATCATACTGTATGGTAAGATGTGAAGTTTAGGCAAATTTTAATGTATACGTGGAAAATATTATGGAAAAATTAGACGTGATTATCAGTGAAATGGAGAAAAATATTGTTGACTTAGGTGCATCTTAGAAAAGTAAAGATCTGATCAGATGTTTTCTTCTCTGCCATAGCTGTCTTGTGATTAAGGAATTATGCATGCTTCCAGTTACCACACAATGAAACTGAGGAATGGAGTTTGAAAAGCTGTTTTTTCTGCACTTCAAGTTGCATAGTTTCCATTCATTCCAGTTAGACTTCTGGGTGCTATGACCTTATGAAAAATTGGACTTTATGGACTCAGATGCTGCATTTGTTGTAAAAAAAAAAAAAAAAAAAAAGAAAGAAAGAATGCATCCAACTCATAAAAAGATTGGAGTTTAAATGTTGTGGGGATAAAGACTTTTTTGCCTTCAGGAATAATAGCACATTTACTATGTGGGAAGTAAAAGACTGATGAAGCCTTAACTATTCATTTGCTTGTTTTTAAGAGCCTGGATTTTGTAAATGATGTGGAAGAGAAGAAGGCTGCTGTCACTTAGCAACCCTAGCTGGTTCGGGAACAAAATGTTTTGCTGTTGGAATCTGTGCAGTGCTGCTACAGAGCATTCCTGACTGGCTTGGAGCAGGGGCAGCTCTGCTCTGGAGAGGTTTGGTGCAGTCACAGTTAAGCATTCCTGATGCTGCATTTGTAAGATGTATTCATGCCCGTATTTGTGACCATTAAGATTTTTGTTGTCTACCTCATTGTTTGTCTGTTGTGACCATTAGCCAAGTGAACGTTTCCAAATGGCTTCAATACAGCAAAATTATGTTTTACATTACTGGTACAAAATAATTTCTGCCTGAAATGATTTGTGATACTGCACTTTTCAATATTCTAGTATCAGTCGTGTACAAACCTTCTGAGAGGTTACATTAGCATCCCTAGAGGAAAAGAAGCCAAATGCTTCAATGTCTGAAGATTTCCTGACTTATTGCTTTTGAATGATGATGGCATTTGGTAATGTAGCTCTTAATGAATGATAGCATGATGAGTGTAATTAGAATACATCTTTCTTTTTTAAACACTTTGTTTTTGCTGAGATTAAAAATACCATCAAGCAATCATACTTCTTGAATGCAAAATGAAACTCGCTCTGTTCCTCATCAACCTGCTAGTAAGTCAGGAGGTTTCCGGAAGGCAAGCTGGGTCCATGTTTCCAGCATGAAGTTGAGAATGACTTCAGTTGTTCTACGTGTGTTCGATCGAATATCTGTTTCAATATACATATACAAATCTTTTGTCAGTGAGTCTTTTTATTGCTAGTTCATGACAAGCAAAGAATTGTGCTCACATTCATGATGGTACAGTTTGAAAACTAGTTATTTTAACTACTGTACTTTCAACTGGGAAACCGCAAAAGCATCATCCTCACTTAAAAGATGCAGCCAGCAATACAAGAAAGAAGGTTACTTCCTATTTTCTTGCAACCAGACAAAAGGCAAAATTGCAAACTTTCCTATCAGTAGTTCTGACTGTAGGAGGAATGGGGACAATCCATCACAGTCACTGGAAAAGTTCCCTGTCCTAGAAGTTACTTGTCTGTGAAAATTACTGCAAGGAATAAGAACCTCAGGCTTCTCTAGTCCTGAATTTATTGCTGTCAGGTTCAAGTCATGGTTTTTTTGGTGATGTGGACACAGGACTAAAGTAACACAGGAACATTTATTCTGTAGTTCTTTACAGCATACATGTTTAGTTACCCTAGGCTACAGCCAGCTGGGTGCTTCCAACATGAATTTTTGAAGTGCCCCTTGTTCTCTGTTATGATCCTGGAGTCTCTCAAGTCGACGTGTTGATGTTAATATTTGATGCTCATGTTCATTTAGTTCTGTTAAAAAGCGGTGATAGACCTCAGTCACTCAGGCCTGGAGATATAGCTGGTTCTCTGGATTTTAGATACCCTGAGCTTTTACAGGAATCCCAAATGTAATGTACTTGTACGACTCCCTGTGAACTAGCACCCTGGCTGAAAGGCAAACTCTGACTTCTTGGGTGCGAAGAGGAGCAGCAGAGTCCCACGTGTGTCTTGGCTATCCAGCCAATGCATTCCATACAGGAAGCTCTCACTGGGAATATTCTGGTTATTTAAAAGATGACTGATGACAAGCTAAAAAGTAAAATGTAATATGTCACTGCTTTTCCTTAAATTTGGAAGATCATTGCTGACTTCTAGAAATGAATCTGAAAATTTCTGCAAGGACGTGTAGGTCTGAATCAGCATACCTGTTTTGCTTTCATTACGCCCATCCTGATTTATTCTGACTGAGAGAACATAGTTTGTAGTAACTTTGGTGTATACATAATTGGCATTTTGTACAGTTGTAGGTGGAGGGATGGCTGGAGTGTATCAAATTCAATGGAAAGATTCCCTTCGACTCCAGGGGACTTTGAATTATACCCTCACCTAGCAAGTGCTTTAATGTAGGCTTTAGCTTACTATTTCAGGTTCACTGAAATCACTAGAACTGTTCAAGCAGGTGAAGTTAAGCATGTATAGCATTTACAAAGACCATAAAAAACTCTGTTTTTTTCCCCATTTTCTGTTTTCCTCCCTGCATGTATATATGCACATAAACTTTCTTTTTCCCTAAATATGAAAAATCTAACTTTTGCTAAGTATATCCCTTTCTCAGTGAAGAAAGTGTACTTAAAATAGAGAATGCTAATTTATGCATAGCTAGTAGATCAATAAGATCTCAGTAGAAAGGATCACAATTTTTATGTAAAGAGCAACATATGATTTGGTGGCCTTCAGTTGCCTCCCTACAGCCCTGTCTTAGGTCTGCTGTGCGTTCTGAAATGCATAGTCTGTGGTCATATTCACATTTCAAAGCCTACCTATGACTCTGTGTACAATGGGAACCATACTGCATTTTAGGTTACCTTGTAGAAGGTCGTTTCCTCTGGATCAATGTTGATTTTAACTTGTTTGAAATGTCCCTTCGAATGTAGCGCAGCTTGAAAGGAAATTAAATGAAGAACACATTTTGCTTTCCAATTATTAGCTGTAAACATGACTTTTTATTTTTGTCTGTAGTAGTAATAACTGTTATAGTAATATGCTCAGTTATCTTGAAATTTTCAGTTACTATAAAAATGTTATACTTACACTGATGGGATTTGTTTTACTGATCTTGTTTTGTACTATTATTTTTCAGGCAATTTAGCCTGACTGGTCAAGTTAAATTAGTTGAAATTTGAATATTATTTCATACCAGTTCCCTGTGAGCTTCGAGTGAGTTTCTGGGTACGGTTCAATAATGCTGTGTTTATCTTCTATGTTACTCAGTTTTAACTCTTAGAAAATTTGCATCCACACCTATTTCAGCCAGATAAGGTCTAATGAGTCTAGCTAGTGTAGCACCTTAGGAAGTTACTGCCCCTGAAATGTCCATTGTGCTTCTATGCCAAAGACTGTTCCCACAGCAATGAAACCAGTAAAAGCATATGCGTTAGGATACACATGTTTACACCATGGTGTAAAGTCTACACACCTTCTTCTGCAGTCCAGAATGAACCACCATACTAAAGCAGGGCAGATATTCTCTTCTGATTGTATCCACTATCAGGCAGTAACAAAACCCTGAAAATAATAGTATCTTGGATGACTCCAACAGTTAACTGAGAAAGCATGGGTTTACTTTTCTTCTTTTCTTACCCTCTCTTCATTCGGTGTTTGTAATGTCATAGCAAGCAGGTGTCATTAAGCAAAACCAAAACCACTTTACTTTTAGCTAGCGGTGTCTGGTGTATTTAATTTGTCCTGCCCTCCCCTGTTCCTGATCAGAATCCAAAGCTGCTAATTTCCTTAGCGGACTGAAAACAAATTCGTAGGGCACATATGTAAGACTAGCAGGTAACTTCTGAGAATTCAGAGATCCTTTGCTATCTTTATGTGCTGGAGGTTACCAAAGTTGGTTCAAGTTTGCTTGGATGGTGCCTTATTTGAAGGTGTCTGTAAAGACTTGGTTTGTTCAATTTTTATTTTAGTGATAATGAGGCCAGTTTGATGTTACCAGATGAAAGTGAGTCAGGAAGGCTTGAATAAAAAACACACAGAGACTACTGTACTTCAAAAATTACTTATGGAGCCATTATTTATCTGGTCAGGAAACCATGTAATATTTCTAGTAATTTGTCATTCTATGGATTATTACAACACAACAACTTGTCCTTTTTGAAGCCGTGTCAATGCGGTATTGTGCACTGGCATAATAAACTTGTCTTCTGTTGCTACTTAGACATCAAAGCAAAGGGAAGGTGTTTCATCAAGAGGCTTCAATCAATTGTTGGTATCGCTGAACTGGTTACCAATATGTTGAAAGCGATGCGAGAATTCTTTTGAAATGTTAGTATTAGTGAGGGA
>NW_009617937.1:12667-24256 GCF_000690535.1 Cariama cristata
AAGACATAACTTATAGGTCTGTAGGAGATAGCTGCTTGCATAAAGGAGCTGCTAATGATAGTAAAATTCCAAACACTTTTGATTAAGAGATGATCTGTTGCTCTCAGCTTGTTTGTTTTAGATTTAGAGTCTGATGAGGCTGTGTGGGAGGCAGACACCCTGTCACTCCTGTGGGTTTTTTTTTCCTCTTTATTTTCATTCAAACCTTGCACAAGTACATAAGTCATCTTGGCAGCGGGGGCATTGGTTCACTGAATAGTCAAGTGCATCTTCAAAGCTGAAACTGGAAGACAAATGACAAAAACTAGATAGTAAGTGCATCAGTCTTCCAGGCTGTCATGAAATGATGCTTCTAGCAGCTTTATCTATAGTGACTTTCTGCTTACTCTTCTTCAATATGGGACAAGATCCTGCTCCTCCTGTCTGCTGGTCTGACTCTGTGTAGGAAAAATTAATTGAATGTCAGACAAATCCTAACTATGCCACCCTGCATAGGGGTCTTTGGGAAGGGGAATGGTGTTATGGAAGGAACCAGTAGGTCTACCTCATCTCTCTTGCTACTTCTCTGTGGATGCAAAGAAGACAGGCTACACAACAGGACCAATTGGCATGGCGTGGCCTGGTCCATAGGTAAAATGCTTCTTGGGGAATAGTTTGTGGGCTAGTGATGTATGATATTTTATTGTGACAGGATTTTATAAAGAGATGCATACTAAATGCTAGAACGTTGGAGAGCCTGTAATAGCTGGAACAAAATAGCTATTGCTGTAGTAATTAAATCTAGCTCATTCCAGTTGTTTTGAGTATGGTCAAATGGGTTAACCCAGTGTAATACATTTAGTTCTCACCAACACATTTTTTTATGTAGAATAAGAGAGCATTATGGGGTGTTAGTACAGGAGTATCATTTTCTGTCCATGTAGGCAAACCTCAAATTAGCATACTTACTCCCCAGTAATGATGTAATTGTGATTTTGATGTCTGTCACGTTTCAGAATTGTGTGGAGCATTCTGATTAAAAATGCCTCATAATACTGCTGCTTTTCCTTTCACCAGAGACCAGCAGAAACTGTAGATGAAGAAGAAAATGCAGAAGAGGAAAATGACAGAGGAGAGGAGGCATATAAAGGAGAGAAAGAATATCCAGAATTAAATGGAGAGGAAAGTGGGGAATCTGTTAAAGAAAGAAGTGAAGTGGAAGAAAACAGGAAGAAATTGAATGAGAATTATGAAGATGAAGCAGAAGAAACAGAGAATGTTAACCAAACAGAGAAAGGGGAACTTACCTATTTAAATGGCAAGAAAAATGAAGAAAATGGTGAGGGAATAGAGCACTTGAACTACCACGGTGATCTTCAGCCTGAAGAAGAAATAAAAGAGGACTCTGACAGTCAGAACCAGGTGAGTGTTAATTTTTTCAGTTTGCTGTTCTTAAGTTATTGTTCCTCATTCATCTCAGCCTTAGGCTTCTTAGCTAGTCTCTAAGTAGCTCACTCCTGATAAGGTCCTTAGAGCATTTATGAGAACTTCAGTTTATGGAAAAGCTGTTTTCTGTCTGTATAGATCAATTACATCAGTAATTACATTATATGCCCTCCAACTGAGAAAGCAGATGTTTCTCACTAGTTGATGAATCTGCATCTCCTGCTTTCCTGAGTATGCTGAATTTTGAAAAAAAAAGTAATAAAAATATTCTTGCAATTTCCAGAGAAGCATAATCATTCTGTATTTCCACACTACATTGTCCTTTAGGACAGAGCAAAAGAGTGTGTTCATGAAACCACAGTGCCTCATTACTTTGATGAGTTGACTTTCACAGAAGTTGCATTTCATAAAGGGCTCTTGCCATTGCTTTGTGGAAGTTTCATCTCCCTTTCTTAGAAATTGGAAAAGACAGTGGAGATGAATAAGATCCTCAAAGCAAGAGGCTTTAGTCGGTTTAAAAGCAAACATCATATTAATTTAGGAGACACGGTAACATGCTGTTGGCTTAGATGGAGGCATGCAGCTCAGAAAAATAAAGTGAACTACCCTGACCGTCAGATGAACTGACCAGCAAACAGAATTTGGGAAACAAACTGTTTTGTTTGATGAGGAGAATCCAGTTCTGGGAAGAGTGGGATTCTTAAGCATCAGAGGCGAAACAACTTGCTGCATATTCCATGTCTATAGGCTGCTGAAAAAGAGACTCTTCCTCTGCTGCTTGTGACACTGGGAACAGTTTCTTGCACCTTGCAACTGGGCTTTCTTCTGTTTCTGTATGACACACAAGAACATTTTTCAATTGAGAGCTGAGTAACGTGACATTTTCTTGGGCCCTGAATTTATTCTATGATTGATATATTGATTTTGTTTGTTTGTTTGTTTGAAAAGCTGAAGTTATTTATGGAAATGGAGAGAGTAAGTGAGCATCCACTTTAAATGGATATGCAGGTAACTGGATATTCAATGAAAGAACTGGGGGGAAACCTCTAATTTGAGTATTTTTCTCCTTTGGAAGGTGTATAAGGTAAATAAAAATGTTAATGTGATCACTCTCAGAAAACATTTTTTTCACGTTAAGAATACTTTGTGGAAATTTTAGTTTGAAGTGCTAACACTGTATTGAAATGAAGTTAAATCTTTGTTACCCAATGAAGTTAACAGTACCTGTCCTTTTTCTCTAGGTTGATTCCCGTTTTGAAAAAAACTCCACAAATCCAAGGGTGACAATCACCAGCCCACAGGAAAGTGAAAAAAATGACCAGAGCAATGACTATGCTGCAGTTGCGTAAAGAGAAAAAATGTAATGAGCAGAAAATGAAAGATTATAATACTTTAAATGTAAAGCATGTTATTTTTTGTGATTGATAACTTACACTGGCAAGATAGGTTGAGTACCCATATACTGAGTCTTGAGATGATAATGCCATATGGACTGATGTAGAAAACAAACATTAATAGCTACTAGAAGAACATAGAATTATTTTTACAAGGTGAGATTTTCAGATAGAATTTGAGGGGGAAAATACAAGAGTACTATATAGTAGTATTAGAGATAAATGAACTATTCTGTGATATAAGATGGTTAGCAGTAATAGAAAAACCACAAAAAAGACACTGTTCCAGAAAAAGGGAAAATAAACCACCTAAATTCAATGTTAAAACGTCTTTGCAGATTTGTTCAGGAAAGAGAAACAATTTTTGACTTTTAATGAGGACATATGTAGTTTTTCCTTTAAAATTCCACATGATATATGTGATTTCCAGACATAACATTAAGATATAATTAGAATATGTTCTTCACTTAATGGACTTATGCCCACAAAAAATGGTGTACTATAATGAGGTGTCAGTCCCAGTGTTACTAAAAAGTGGATTTTGAATATATTAATTAGAATCATTAGTTTTTACATTCATAAATAGTACTTACTTAGCACTATCAATGTATGTAGACAGCCTGCAATACTGCAGCTTGTTCCCATTTACAGCAAGAGGTTTTGTTGATTGTCCTGCACCGATTCACTAAACAGTGAATTGTTATCATAGTGAAAAAAAAGTAAAGCAAGAGTATGTAGCAGATTAGTTTCAAAAGTTGAGTTTGGATAGATTTGTAATTCAGGCTATGTGAAAGTTAACTTATTAATAAAAAAAAAAAAATGAATAGGCCTGGATTCAGACTGAAATTGCCATGAAACCTTTGATGTCAATGGAGCCATTTTAATTTGAAACACGTTAGGATAAGCCATCCAGTTTTCTGTAAAATTTGGCGACAATTGCTGCATTTATGAATCCTTTACGTAGCCTTAATGGTTGGAAGTGTGTCATCATCTTTTTTAGCAAGCTGGCTCCTGATAGGCTGTGGTTTAATTTGCATTAGTAAATAAGGCATTGATCCACAGCATTAGTCCTCTTAATGACACCAGTTCCATTGCTCTTATGGTTTCTCTCTTAGTAATGGGAATAATTTGTAGTTCATAGAAATACAGCCCTGAGCTTAGTTTCATTAATTATACAAAAGAAATAGTGGGTTTGCTTATTGTTAATGCTGGCACATTATTACTATGAGAAACTAACTGTCATTTTTGTGGATTTCATACCATTAAGACAAAAATTACATTTGTGAACAAATTGAACTTGAAGCGCTGTTTGAGGAATGTGAAGAACCACTTGTCATGACTGAAACTCATACAAACATCTTCACTTTTTCTACTAACTATTAAATATATTTTTCTAATGGAGTAGAAATACACAGAGATCCTTCAGCATGTTTCTGAGTATTGGCAATGTAAGTATACAACTCATAATGTTAAAACCCATATGAACAGGGTTAGAACAGTTTGCCCTGCAGCATCTCTGAATTGTCTATGATTCGTGTGTCCTTTGTTGAACTGTCTGACAAGGATCTGAGGGAATATGACATCTGTGATCAGTTCAAAATAAGCTCCTAATGTAGTGAAGCTCTTGAGCAAGTATGTATGCTGCTTTTATTTGATACAGCAATTAAGCCTATGCTCAAATATCTTTGAGTTCACTGGGATTTAAGAAGACATTTAAAGTTAAGCAGAAGTAACCCCCCCCCCCCAAAAAAAAAAAACCACACAAACCCCAACAAACAACCAAACCAGAATAAATAAAATAACTGTACGTGCTACTGAGGAAAAAAACACATACAGAAATCCTGTAGGTACTTTTATAGTTAATCCTGCACTAGAATAATATATGCAGTAGCATTAAAAGCCCTCAAACAATACTTAACCAGCCCGAGAAAGCAGCTCTGTCTCCTCGGGAAGCTTAGAGGAACTTACCCTGTGCAAAGCTGACCAAGGAAAATGGCTAATGCTGCGTTTTTGCTCACTTACAGCTGAATAGCAAATACGCTTACCAGTAAGCATGGGTTTAAATATGTTGCTTAAGTGTGTTATGGTAATCTTGTATTGACGTGACTATGAACGGAGCTCTTCACTAGAAGTTAATGGGGTACCAAATACAGGGCTCTGCTTGCTGTCATCTTATTGCAGGTTAAGACTTGGACAACCTCTGAGATGTTTTTCATCCTCAAAAGTTTGAAGTTAAATTGACACCCAAAAATATCTGATGGAGATACTCAATCTGAAGAACGTTTGCCTCAAAATGTACCTAGAAACAATATTTAGAAGCAGCTGAGGGATTTGTATGGTGATTCTTTTCTCCCTTTGGTTTCCATTTATAGCTTTTGTCTGCCAACAGTTTCTGTCATTTCTTCCCTTTTCCCCAAATGTTCGGTGTCTTCCATGCGTAAAAGACTTACAGATATCAATAAGAGTAATTTAAAAGCTTAAACTAAATTCTAGGGAAGTGTAATATCATCGTTTTCTTTCATGGGAACATGAAATCCCTATGAGTGTTGTTCAGCCTTTAAAATGTTTTCCCTTCTCTTTTCTTGTGAGAAAGACAGGATATATTTCTTCAGAATAGCAAGTCAGACTTTTTGGAAATAGAAATAGAAATATAACCATTTTATCATTCACCTTACAACACTGACAACAATAATTTTGTATCAGGTTCTTTGATATAGAGAAATTAGTTTATGCATAACAAATAATTCTGATGTAAAGTAGAAATTAAACAAGAAGCATACAGGTGGTCTTGCTAATAGCTTTTCTGTCTGGATTTGCTGTGTGTGATGGCTTAACTCAGTTTTACATGAGAAATACATTATTTTGTTAAGCTCATATAATGTTATTTTATTATGCTTATATGCAACAGTTCTGAGGTTTTTTAAAGAGTTGTTTTCTTGTTTTGGCTTTGTTTTTAAAAATAATTTGCTATTAAAGAGAACTAGCTTACAGATACTCCTGTGTCTTGTCTCATATCAAGGCTTGTTTGATATTAAGTCTATCTTTGGGTGACTGATTTTATAAACTTGGTGATTTTGCAGCTGATAGGATTCTCCCATAACTAGAACTTAAAAAATTAAAATTCAGATTTGGTAATTTTCATATTGCACCTGTGAAAGAAAATATGCTGACTATTTAGCTGTTGCACATTTATAAATCTAAGAATAACAGCACAGTTAAAACCACTGGTTTTTAATATCATTGTTCAGGTTAGGACTGTATTATCAGTATGTATATACTGTTCAGCTGATACTTAGTACATAACATGAGTTTTGTCTCTTCACTGGCAATACTTGAGCAAACTACCAAAACTCCTAAACATACGCTTAAATCCCATAGGATTTTGTCTTGCATTAAATTTTATCTAATGCATTGGTGCTTTGACATATCAGAGCCAAAATAAAGTTGGTTTCCGGAAGCAAATGGGTGAAAACAAAGAAAAAATAATCCCCGCTCAGTCTCATCTAAAGTAAAGCGAAATAAACCTGCATGTAGAAGGAAAAAAGAGTAAGTGTAAGTATTCTGATTACTTGAAAATATGGGGAAATGATTGTTGCTTGGGTATTTTGATTGATTATCTCAAAGGTACACTAAAATAACTGTTAGATAATAAATGTAAGTACAAAATTAAGTATCTCGAGGAAGGGTGTATTTATTAAGTAGTAGCAATCAGAACGATTTAATGGGATGCAGCTCAAGAATGTATTGTTTTGGGTGGCTGACAGCCTTCAATCTAAGTTTTAATCAGAAGTGCTTTAGACATGGCAATACAGTGAAGCCATCTGCTATCTTTAATTATTGTGCCTGTGCATATTTGTATGCATTAACTTACAGGCATGCGTGTGAACACTGTAACTGAATGCATTTGTTGTGTGTTCACACGCAAATGATGTGCATATATAATAATCTAATCTTGTTATATTGTTAGTGATGGGAAAAATCAGTATTGATTGTAGCTGAAATTTGCTATAACTACACAAGAAAATATAGCTAAATCTAGTAATAACTAACATCATTAAAAGGGTGACATATCTTTTTAAGTTATGTGTATACTGAGGTGCTTTGCTGAGCCAAGCTCAGAATGCTTGAAGCCCTGAAATAAAATTGAAATAGCACCCTAAAACGGACTGGGAGCTACATCAGTCATACGGAAGTGGACAGGATTTGGAAAATTCAAGAAGGAAAGTACAAGTCTTTACTACAACAGGTGATACCAAAACTTTCAAAGATCTTTAGTACTAGCTACAGTGCGGGGAACATGTGATTCAGACAAAGGAGTATTTTGAAACGGTAGGCAGACTTCCAACAACCTATATGGTTACTCGAAATGCCTTTAAATGTTCATCTTTTTCTTGCAGTCACCTACAGCTGTGATGATACTCAGCTCTAATATTTGCGATTTTATAAAAGAATCCCTGATTCAATTATACTTTTCCGTTGTCCTCAGTGGGACCGAAATTTAATTCAAAATACAGGTTTTATTAGTTGAAAGCTTCTACTCTCTAATCCTAAGATGGTTTCAAAAATCTCTTGTTCGGTATAAACTAAAAGGAATCTAATTGTCTATAAAATGATTCACAGTTCTGTATTTGAAGAACATGCAAATTCGTGATTATGGTTAACAGATTTTCAAAGGCACATGTTTTATGCGTACTATTTATACTGTGAACTCTCTGATCAGTGTCTGTGCATTTCAGTGTAAAAAACAATGTCAAGTCTCTCTTCTGTAAGAATGGTTTGCCTGGATGCTGACTCTCATATTCTGGACCCTAGCCTTTGTGCTGGCACCGATGCGCTTGTGCAGCAGGTGAAGTCAAAGCTCCTATTCCAAGCTCCCTCTGTAGAATCATTTTTGAAGGCATTTACTTTTTCCAAACTCCAAAATAAATGTTGTGTCCGAAGCTAAATTCCTTTCCTGAACACCCAAGTTAGAGCCTCAACATTGGTGATTTCCAGGAGAGTGGTCCTGCCCTGTTCCAGGCCTTCAGGTGTGCAAGAAAGCACCAGCCAGCTCTTCAAACCACCGCACTTAGCACATTTGGCCTTGGTGGTTATGCTGGCTCCGGTTCTCCAGGCTCTCCAGGTCATGGCTGGATGAAAATTGCCCTCCAGAAGATGACACAAAATATTTGATATCCTGCCTGAGTCACCCTTAATGGAAGAGGCAGCTTAAGAATTAGCCTAAAATTGGATGATGTGGAAGGATAATGTCCACTTGGGATTCGCTTCAAAATCCTTTCCCTTCCTCTCCTACTTTGAAGAAGCTGGCTTTCACAGGAAGGAAAAACTTTGGCTGGCGTTTGCAAAAGGCAATAATAGCACGCAATAAAGCATAAATAACATAATACAAAGCATTGTTGACCCTGTAACAACTTCCAGTGGTGTTGGATGAACGGTGGGCTGTGTCCGAAATGTCGTTCCCTCTTCAACATGGTCTGATTTCCTCCTGTCTGTTCACAGAGGAAGAAAAGGAACACTAAGAGTTATTCTGGAGCTGCCCTTGCCACAAAGTTAGGCACTTTATTTCAGGCTTGTTTAAAAAAAAAAAAAAGTATAGCTTGCAAAGGTGGTATGCAAATCAAAACCTGTAGCATAAAGTGGCGGGATGCTTTTGTTAACAAAAGGCGCGTATCTATAAAGAGAGCTGTGTGCTTTTCTTCATGGTGGTACTTGCAGTTTGGGGTTTTCTTCTCCTTCAGCCTGTTCCCAGACGAACACTGGGCGTGTGAGGAAAAGCTAGGCAGGGAATGGGAGGTAATTGGATTGTAGCAGCTCAAATAAAGGGGAAGGTGCCAAAACACAGAGGAGGGCCCTAGCACGACCACCCCAAACTTTTCTACAGTTGGCGGATCAGCTTTTGGGTGTCAGGGCTGCAGAGGCTGTAGCGGTACGAGGAGCATCCCCTGGCAGGCTGCAGGCAGGAAGGGAGGCAGAGCCGACATGAGTGTTAACAGATCGAATTGGTGCTTGCATTGTGAACTGACGATGAGAGTGACTTTTGCTCCTAAGTCTAAAACATGTCAAGCCTCACCATTTGGAGTAAAATCACCTTTTCCCCATAGTGGGAGACTGTGTTGAGACATTGAACAAAAGGTTTTATAAGAAGAGTCTAAGGGAAATAACATTTCTTAAGATTCACTGCATTGATTTCAAGTCTTGCCAGTTTAGGGCCATTCCTTCTCTCTTCTTTCTCATCCTATCTATATCAGAAACAAAAAAAACCCCCACAGTTCAGATTTAAAGCTTTCAAATGTGAAAACCTTTGAGTTTTCTCCTCCAAAAACTAGTCAACTCTGCAGAATGAAAAAGCGTCATTAGAAGTCTGTATTCCAAATCCGATGCATCATCTGGTAGGATAGATCCTCTCAAAATGCTGGAAAAAACTAAGATTACATCTTTTTTTTAAGTAAGTTTTTTTTTTTCTTTAAAAAGAGATCATTCTTAAAGAAATTAGTCACTAAGAAAACCACTCCCAACCTCCTTTTCTCCTGTAGCCGAGCAAGACTTGCCCACACTGTGAGTACGCCTGCAGAGTGCTGGTGACTGATCCAGCTACTTCTCAGGTGAAACCGGTGATGTGGAGACTCTGGCTCTCAGAGTACGGGGTCAGATTTGGCTCTGGCAGTGTAGCTGGTACCACTGGGGTCAGATTTGGCTCTGGCTGGTACCACTGTCTGCGGTCTGCCCTGCTTCTCTCCCTTTCTTTCCAGGGGAGAAGCAACCTCCTTCGCTTGGCAGACTTCAGCCCTGCCGTAGCTCTTGCAGAGCTGTGCTGGCTGACTGTGCCCCTTCCCTCCCACCTTGGCTTACTTTTCTGGTGCAGGTGAATTGTATGAGCGAGGCTCAGCCCCCCTTGTTTCTCACAGCTGAACCCTGGGAACTGCAACTGCTTGGGAGGAGATAAACTGGTGGGAGTTTTTGGGACTCCTGCTTGAGAGGCTGGGAACAGCCAGCCCTGGGGAGGGAGGAAGGGATAAGTACCCCAGCCTTTAGCTGAAGCAGTTTTGTGGAAGAACCAATTGAATGTCATAGAAGCAAGGAGCTGGGAATTAGGAGACCACAAAGTCAATGCTTGAGGTGGGAGGGAACAGCTGTGTTGTTAGCAAGTACTTAGGGGGTGGTTACCATCACATGGGTGAGTGGATTCTCCTGCTCTTGAGGGAAGAAAATATCTTCACACCTCAGTGACGTGTAGATTTTTCTGCTTGTCTCAGTTGGGAAGGACTTCTGATTTAACTGATTTAAACTCCTCTGCCTCAGTGATGAAGTGGTGGTGTCAGAGATGAGCAGCTTGGTATCCTCGTGCAGAAGTTGCCCTCATTTCCTCTACTATTGTGGGTTGTGATTTCATTGCTGCATACCATCTCTGCATCCTTCTGTTTCTCTGCTGTGTTTGCTTCTTCCAGTTCGGTCATGAGAAAAGATATTTCTAAAAATAATGCCTGTGCTCCATGTTATTTCTCCCTTAGAAACTGTTGGTGCAAGGCTGGTGTCCTCAGAGAAATCTGGGCTTTACACCTTTCTCTGCCATTCTCTTCTTGCTCCTGCTGCCTCCCTCGGACTTAGCACCAAACAGGAATTAACTTGGTAAGCCAAGGGCTAGGATTTGCATTCACTGTTTAAAAGTAGTCTCCTTCTGCAGAGAAAGAAAAGTGGATGAAGGCTATTTCTCCTTTTCATGCAGCACAAGGCCTAGTTCAAGATGACCGAAGGGTTCATTGTTCAAAGCATCCTGACCGCATGGTTATAAGTGGCTTCTCCCACGACAAGGAAGGTATGGTAGCTAAACCTCTTGGGTGCTTCTGGCTGAGTCCCTCACCCTCAAGCACATCTGATGCTTGCAGATGGTCCCGTGTGCGTGAAGGGAGGCAGCCGTCTGCTGCAATAGCATCATATCCACTCATGGGGATTAGAGCCTTTCCCCTGCAGAGCCTTCTCAAATGTGAGTTTCTGTGGTCAAACTGAAGCCAAAGGCTTTTTTTTTTTTTTTCCTAAGAGGGATTTTGTTTCTAGGAAGGGGTGGGCAGTTCATCTCAAAGGCCTTAATCTTTGTGCCAGGCTTTTTTCACTTACTAACGCCCATCCACACTCAGCTGTATGGCTGCAGCTCTGCAGCAGGGAAAGCCACGGCGCCGCAAAGAGCCCCTGAATTTGCCTGGCTGGTGCACAAAGGAAGGAGATCACGGTGTCTACTACAAATGCTGGGCATTCAGCTCCATCCACCCATGGCTCATTTCCCTGGCATGCGGGGCTCCCAGCAGCTCTGCCCACTTCACCTCTGCTTACAAGAAACGAGCCTGTGCTGTATTAATTCCCTTACATGTGGGATGTGGATTGTGGTCTTTGACATTTCTCGTTTCTGTGTTTTGCTGTGTGTGTGCCTGAATGCAGGTGAGATATGTGCAGGAGACACAGCCGGTGGCCTCCTTGCAGAGCAGGTCTGGAGATACTTTGGTGTATGCTTTGGGGTTCTTCTAAACCAACATCAGTGTGATCCACAGCTGGGTGTTTGAAGGTGAGGACACAAAAACCCCCATGCAGCGCTGCAGGCTGGGGGAAGAGTGGTTAGAAAGTGGTCAAGCAGAAAAAGGCCTGGGGGTGTTGGTCGACAGCCGGCTGAACATGAGCCAGCAGTGTGCCCAGGAGGCCAAGAAGGCCAATGGCATCCTGGCTTGTATCAGGCATAGTGTGGCCAGCAGGACCAGGGGCGGGATCGTCCACCTGTCGTCGG
>NW_009617937.1:24344-25250 GCF_000690535.1 Cariama cristata
GGCAATGAAGGTGGTGAAGGGTCTGGAGCACAAGTCTTGTGGGGAGTGGCTGAGGGAGTTGGGGGTGTTTGGTCTGGAAAAGAGGAGGCTGAGGGGAGACCTGATCGCTCCCTACAACGACCTGAAAGGAGGGTGTAGCCAGGTGGGGGTCGGCCTCTTCTCCCAGGCAACCAGTGACAGGACAAGAGGGCATAGTCTGAAACTGCCCCAGGGGAAGTTCAGGCTAGAAATGAGGAGGCATTTCTTCACAGAAAGCGTCGTTCGGCATTGGAATGGGCTGCCCAGGGAGGGGGTGGAGTCCCCATCCCTGGAGGTGTTTAAGAAAAGACTGGACGTGGCCCTTAGTGCCATGGTCTAGTTGACATGGGGGTGTTAGGGCAAAGGTGATCCCAGAGGTCTCTTCCTACCAAATTGATTCAGTGATTATGTGACTCAGTGGCCTTCTCTACACTGCTCTTGGATGGTGGTTTGGGAACTGCTTTCTGTATGCCTGCCTGCTGGGTTGCTTGCAGATAACCTGTACGAATAGACTTGGCAGCACACCAGACAATCAGGGACCAGAGCCCTCTCAACATGGATGCCATGAATGCATCTGCAGAGAGAAAACGATCTGGCTATCAGCTCTGGAGCTACTTTTGAGCTGAGGCCTTGGGTTTATGCTGTTGGTTCAGGTAAGTGAGCTTCTGCATGATCTGGAGGATGCTTTCCTGTTTTACCTTAGGCTAAGCGTGTGTGGTGTCTGGAGGAACAGCAGTTTGGTTCAGAGGACAATGCTGGAGCACACCTCAGAAGGCAGTCCCCTGCTGCTGGAGGGACAGTGGTAGGGCAGAAGACCCAGAGAATGCTCTGTGTCAGGGCAAAGATTTGATGGCAGCTCATGTAGACATAGGGTTAAACACAAGACAT
>NW_009617938.1:0-32093 GCF_000690535.1 Cariama cristata
AGAGGCTCTTCTGGATTTTCTTGAGGCCCAGGTGGGCGATTTCTAGGATGTTGAGGAAGAGGGAGACCGCGGCGATGCTGTTCATGAAAACCATGAAGATGGTCTTCTCTGTGGGTCGGGACACAAAACAATCCACCGTGTTAGGGCAAGGGGGCCGAGTGCATTTGTAAAGGGGGGACATGTGAAACCCGTATAAAAGATACTGACCTATCATAAAGCCCACTTCGAGCACCGACCGGGTCAGGATGTGTAGGACATAGGTGCGCAGCAGGGACCCTCTCAGGGGTGCCTTGTTCACTTTCTTCTGTTCCTCCAGCTTACGCAGCTCTCTCTCCACTCTCCTGTGCTCCTCAGGCACGGGCTCCAGGTCTTCCAGCTGAGCCCGCAGGTGGGCTTTCCGCTTCTGTCGCTCTTTCTCGAGCGCCCTTAACCTGTAGAGCGCATGGCCCATGTAAACTAGCGATGGAGAAGAGACAAATATGATCTGCAGCACCCAGTATCTGATCAAAGAGATGGGGAAGGCTTTGTCGTAACAGATATTGCTGCAGCCAGGTTGCTCCGTGTTGCAGATGAACTCGGACTGCTCGTCGTCCCAGACGTCTTCGGCAGCCACTCCCAGCACCAGCATCCGGAAAATGAACAGGATTGTGAGCCAGATTTTGCCAACTATGGTGGAGTGGATGTGCACTTCTTCAAGGATGCTGCCCAACAGGTTCCAGTCCCCCATGGTCAGAAGTTCATATCTGAACTACAAAAATGATGTTATTTTAGTACAGTACTGGAATTCTTTGGGAAATGGTCCTTTTCAATTTTTTTTCTTTTTAAATAATGATCTCTCATATACATTCTTCCAATAGCAGGAGATCTCCTAGAAGTTCATCATTATTTTCTACTTAATAGGTCTTTAGTGGAAGGCAGACTTTATGATTACTGGTGAAAGATGCAAATGCGAGATTATTTTAAGCTTAAGAGAGATTGATTTCAGCTGCAAGCCACAGTACTTCTTAACTGCCTACAGTTTTACACTGTTCTCTTCCTGCTAGGAAAGAAAACAATTTTTTTTTTTTTTCACTTTGCAAATCTTTTACCAACTATAGTTTAATTCTACACCCACTCCATTCTACTGTCTGTGGCTTTGCCATAGTTTTGGTGAAAAACAACTAAATAATATATACACTCATGGCTTTCATTTGTTGGATAAAATTTTGAGAAGTATGCTAGAACTGTGACAGAAAAATGTTTCATTTTGTACCCCAAGGTAGTAGCATTATTAGTGCCATCCATGCAATATTTTCCCATCTACCAGGGTAACCATCCACGATTTTCTTGCTTGGATTCCTAGAACTACAAATACATAGCTAATTTACACATAGCTGTATCTCTGTAAATAGTCTCAGTTCTAGGATAATGTTAATAAACTGAGAGTTCTTGTAAGATAAATATCTTTAATTTTATGCATTTAAAGTCTTATTGAATCACTAAGACTTTGTCTTAATTATAAATTTCAACACACGAGATAAATAAAACAGGGATTATGTAATGGAGTGGAGGTTTTTAGCTGTGAGTGTGAAATGATCTTTTTAACTACCTCTTTCCCAGAATCTCTTTGACTCACCAGCAAACTGATCTACGTTCTGCTGCTAGATGCTTGATTTCCAAGCCACTTCTTTAGAAACTATTCAGGAGCTTCAGGTAACGTGGGGAATTGAAATGTAAGGCATTTGTCTGTTCATTTCTGAATGCACCGCACGTTTGGTGCCGTGTCCCTGGAATTTTTTTCTGCTAACGTGGTAATAAAATATTGAAAGCAACTGGTATCATATCTACCTTAGGGTTTGCACTTGAATTTTTTTATGCTACCGTACTTTCAAAACTTCCCAAATTCCGCTAAACCACAACCTTTAGTAAAGTGCAATTTCTAAGCTTTTTTGAGAGTGGCTGGTTGCAGTACTGAAAATCTTACACAATTTTAATTGCCGGCACAGCTGGGTGATATCACCATTATCAAATTAGCTTGGTTATGGTTTATGATCTGATCCCATGTAGTACAACTCTGCTTGGAGGCTGTATTTATCCACGCTGCAAGTAAAGATTTTCAGTTGTAACCAACAATGCAGTCCTTCTCTGCATAGCATCCTACAGACTTTATTGCTACATTTCTGGGATTTGGTTTTCCTCTGCAAATTTGAATTTTCACAATGAATTTCCCTTTTGATACAGGGAACTGGTTGAGGAAACTTAGCTAGTCAAACAGTTTCTTAGGTGCTGTGATACACCTGGAATGTCTGCTTTCCCCACTCCTTCCCTCCCATGTCTATCATTGAAATAAGATATATGAAAAAAGTCAGCAAGAATTATTGTAGTCCATTTTCTTCATCTTTAAAGAACAATGTCAGATCTTCCTTCTGACTTCATATGGATTTTATTCAGAGCAGATATCAAATTGTTGCAATGTCATAGGTTGGGTGGGTGTAAAGATGTTGATATATTGAAAAGTTTGCTGGAAAATGTTACATCTCAGGTTAACAATGTCGAACCTCTTTTTCCAAGCTCTGCTGATACGGAATATTCACCTTCAGTAAAGCGAGAAGTAGAGGTTTACATAGAGCAAGCTCCCAAACCCAGAGTAGGCAAGAGGCCAAGTACAAGTGGGTGACACTTGCCGACTGCTCTGTGCCCCTTCCCCTGAAAGATGACTGAATGACGGCAACGCAACAGTTAAGCAAAGGAGCTGTGGGTATATTTGCTGCCTTGCGAATGGCTGATCCCTCGCTGAAATTGATAAACTCCACAAAAAAACCCATAACCCACACCCCAACTGAGATGCTAAAAAGTAAATGCAGGAATAAAAGGGAAACAAGCCATGTTTTAATCCCAATGATGAAATGCTAGCTTTCCTCTACCAGCTGGAATTATCATTGCCTGTTTTGGAACAGAAAGTGAATGTAACCATTCGGGGGAAGAGAAGAGTAGACAAGAAGAGTATAAACATATCGCTCTGGCTCTACAGATGTTTGTTTCTTATGTTGTTTCTAACAACATATCTTCACCTTTCCTTTGTAACAGCCAACAGGGCAGAGTCACTGTAGGAGCGGTCTAATCCCCTCTCTAAGTGAGCTTATTCTAGCAAGACATTTTCCTTCAAATCTTCACTGGTAGAACCACAGGATAAACATTGACACGGTGAAGGTTGTGTATAAAGAAGTTAGTCTAGAGCTGCGAAAGCTGGAGTTTCTAAGAAATCATCCAAACCTACTTTACAATCTTGTCATAGCAACATGCTTCCAATTTTCCCATCTTTCCCTTCCCTGGTCTTATCTGTGTTCTGCGTAACAGTAATTTCAGTTTATTGTAAGAGAGTAATCTCAAATATGAACAATATCATTATTTCCAGTCTACTAGTAGACAAGAAATTCTAGTATACTAGCCTACTACACTAGAAATAAACCATTTTTAGTATAGATAGTACCTACTTGAGACATTTTTCATTATAACATCTGACTACCTTTGTGTCTGTCCAAACATTTTTATACGGTTATTTCAAACAACAAAAATGCATGCATGTAATCAGTTAGCACCAGATGGAAATCCACAATTTCTCTTGGAGGAAGTATCTTTATTTCCTGTTTTGTTACTTCTTTATTTTAAAGTTCATTTGATCATTTGCCACTATTCAAATCACTGCTATTTTAAATTTATGCCAGGTTTTCATCAGCTGTGATTTGAAAAAGCAGAGTGAAATCTCAAATTTCTTGTCAGAAAAAGTTAAACACTAAGATGCAAATATTCCTGGGTTTAATTCGCATTGCTTCGAGCCTGACAGGGACCTGCCTGCTCTGTACTGCCCTAGGAAGAATTATTTTTCTGCTGCTTACCTTAGGAGAACGCCCCTGGTTAGTCTATCTTAGAGCATTGCAGAAGGAGCACGCAGCGCTGCTGACCGCTATGGCTCGGAGACCTTCCTTCCACAGTTCTTGGACATCTTCTTTTTTTTTTTTTTTTTCCAAGAGCCAAAGCATGGACGTGGTATGCTGAGCGGACTTCTCGGTTCTTTGTAGCTGGATGCCAAGATCACTCAGTCTAAACTACCCATGCACGGTTTAAAAATCATCAGATGATAGGATGGTGCCTCTAGTCAAAATTATCATGCAATTATTTTAGTCAGTGACATCTAACCAAGCCATTCCCTCAAGGCTCAATCTGTACAGCAATAGTTTGCGATGTCCCTATGCCTTGTTTTAGTCGGTTCTTCAAACATTACGCCTCCACCCAGCTCCCAAATGAAATTTTATTTTGTAAAATGGCTAAACAGGCAGCCTTTACACTACAATAGATTCTTACATTTTCTTTACATTCCATTAGTTTCGCTTTGAATCAATGCCCAAGGATCAATCGGTCACGTCCGATTTCATAGTCTGTTGCCTGGTGAGTTAATTTAGAATGAGTTAGACTGAGTCTTTGAAAATGCAGGCCACAGGAACTGAGACTCAAGTCTTCAGTTAGAAACACAGGCTTTCGGCACCCTAACCCTCCTGCAGGTGGGTTAAAGAGCCACCCCCAAGCCCGTTCAGAATTGGTATCTGTGAGAGACAAGGGTTACAAAAGGAAGGCGAGTTGCCAAAATGGGATTTTGTGAGAAATCAGGGCCACCAGAGCTGAGGTTCTGATACTAAGAGCTTCTGCTGGCTAGTCCTGCCCAGGCCTGAATTTTACGGAAATCCCAAATATCCATTTTTTTTTCTCTCTCGATCCAGAATTTCTGGCCCTTTTCGTCCATCCTATAAGGTGTGTGACCGATTTTCACTTCAGCCTCTTCTCCCTAAAGGTATTCCCACTAACCAGTGGCCAGTTCTCAAAAGACACTAGCCCCACCATCTCACATTTCCATACCGGTGCCTCCCGCTCTCTCACGCACCCAAGGTGCACTCGTCTCCCTGAGAGCCCTGTTTAAACACGTCTGCAGAGCCCTGCCCTGCAGCAGATGAGGTAGTGCAGCATCTTTCCTCTAGCCTCAGTCTAAGGCAACAAATATATGGTTTATACATACATTACAAATGCTTTAGGGGCAGTAGTACTACATTTTCTACTCCTGACAGACGTATCAATATTCATCCAAACCACCCAGACCTCTGCAGGCCTTCCGCATCCATGTGCGCTCACCCTCTTTCTCAAGCCCATGCATTCTCGTATACCTGTCATTGGCATTTTATTTTCATGCCTCTTCTTTCCAAATTCAGTCACCAAGTCCCTAAGGCCTTACCTTGCTGCTTCAGTTGTCTCGGAGCTTCGACTCAGGCCTGGGTGCCCTGTGCTCCCTCACCAGAAGGTGTTGTTGACCCCACATCTCCAGTGGCCTCCACAGTTCCCGGGTGTTTCTCAGGGGCACCCTCTTCAGCTCTGCTCACTGTGAAAACCTGCCTGAGAACTGGGCAAGAGCTGCAGCACCTGGGATCTGTTCATCCCATCGGATGAGCTTTGTCGCTGGCTACAGAAGCAGCTTCTTCTTGGCCCAGCGCATTTCTGGCCCACCTCTTCTCCCCCTCAGCAGGTCACGGCACCAGAACCACGGGCTGCCTCCCTCACAGGAACCTGGCTTAAGGGTTCGGTTTTCTCGGGGGACAGGGGAGGTGACAGGAGGCTGCTCTGGGACAATTTGCCATGTTTCTGCTTTAGCAGCAGAATCATTGGTGTCGTTGAAGCTTGTTCATGCAAGCTTGTTAATGGACCACATCCAATTAATTGTACGTGGAAGGGAAGCAGGGTCGGGGCCCAGGGGTGGTGGGACGAAGAACAGGAGTGCGGTGCAGCCCTTGCCATTTGGAGATGAGCAAGAATCGGTGGTGCTGGAGGACACTTCTTCGCTATAAGCATCTGCCATAGGTGAAATCAGTTTACAGTGTGAATGCTAAGAGGCAGCGTGTGTGTGTGGGGTGGGTGTGTTGGAGGGGGGCGTGGGGAATACTCTGGAGATCAGAGAGATGGGACCTTGGCCAGTGACACCCGAGATGGGTAACTGAGCAGCGGCACAGTGGCAACCAGCACAACTTCATGCCTGACCTTCCTAGATGAGGTGCGACCTCCCTGCTGGGAAGCAGAGACCCAGGGGACACAGTGAAACACTGGCACAGGTTGCCCAGAGAAGTGGGAGATGCCCCATCCCTGGAAACATTCAAGAACAGGCTGGACACAGCTCTGAGCAACCTGATCGAGTTGAAGATGTCCCTGCTCACTGCAGGGGGGTTGGACTGGATGACCTTGAAAGGTCCCTTCCAACCCAAAGCATTCTATGATAGTGCTGGGGCAGGAGTGGAAGACAACCAAGCAGGGCTAAAGCTCTCATCTTGCTGGTTCTTCAATAAACCCCAGGATCCAAATCCAGTATGGGGTGTTTACTCTGTTTTGCCTGTGACCTAAGTCTAAGTGCCAGCTATTACAAAATAAGTTCTTAAAATACTAGGTCCAAATACACTTTTTAGAGCATTGCTGCTTTTGATATTCTTGTCAGGGATTCACAGATTTGAAAACCAGAGAAGGACATATGTGGGAACTAATTGCAATCTTCTTAAAACACAGACAGTAGCATTTCCTTGTAATAATGTATTACTATTCCGACATTCAAAACAGCTAACGTTACAGGGTCAAAACCACTTCAAAGAGCACGCGCTTTCCGCCATCTCACCAAACCCATCACAAAACTCTGAAGCCAACGCATGTGGAACAGTGAGCTGGGCAACAGGCTGCGGCTGAAGCAATTCAGGTACAGGCACACCGAAATGCCAGGGTAAGACTGCAGAATTTTACTGCCTTTAGCCAAAATCACTCCATATACAGTGTGACCTGATGGGCCAGAAGCGCCTTGCTTTATTAAAAAAGTCACCTCGCTTGAACTTGCAGATTTTTCCATTTTACTACAGACGAGCATTACCGGTATTAGACTTGCTCTTTCTGGGGCAAGTTACCTCTCACAGGAAGATGAAGGCTACCTTATCGTTACAGTATGAAATAAAACAGGTCAGGGATGTCTGTGCAGCCCTCAGTGCTGGCACAGCTGTACCCTTGGATGCCCAGACCCAAACTGCCTGCCGAGACCTGCCCCTGCTTCACGCTGCTGTCTAAACTGCGTCAAGGACAGCTGCACAGTTCTGGACTGGGTTAATTATCAAAGACCACACTAATTGATTTAATAATATGGACAACCATGTTCCAGTTTGCAGGTTCAAACCATGTCCCTCTTTAGTTTAACCCGAGCTGTGTGACTTCCTTTCTGTTAAGGTATTTCTCTACTTACTTTATTCCCCATATTACCTCTTGTGACTCAGCTGGGTTTGCTTCTGGTGGCACAGCGCAGCCCTTTCGAACTCTGACGGAAGGGGATGTACCAGCCACCACTGAAACTTTATCCATCTTTCCTATCAAAGCCAATTTTGCTCCCGAAACGCCTCTTGATTGATTTTGTAGATTCTTCTAACAAATCTTTAAACCTGTTTCTTGGCATGCTTTATTATGGCTGCCTCCCTTCATGAAGACAAACTGCTAAAGGTTATTCTGCAGCTGGTTTTAGAGCAAAGACAATTAGAGGAAAGACTTAATGGAAATAGCTATGGGTTGCTGGATTGACACCAAAGAGAAATCCCTTTAGTGCAGTCAACTATTGTACGTAGACAGCAGGTGGGCAACAGACTACACCTTAGAGAGAACCTCTCAAAATTCAATACCCAATGCTCTACAATTTCACTATTATGCACATCTCCATCTGAATTTCCACTTTGGAAAATTTTCCAATACTCATATCCATTAAGAGTTTTTAAACTGAATCCTGTAAAAATATGTGTGTTGGATAGAAGCAGACCTATCCCTCAACAGCAAACTGGAGTAAGACTTTCAAAGGGCTGCCAGCTACACCCTTCCAATGAAAAGCCTTGGATACAAAAGGGTCTTTCTCCTTTGTAATATTCCACTCCACGCTAACCCAATGTTTCTAACAAAGAAAAAACCAAAAAATAAAAGAGGAAAGTTGTAGGTTCTAATTCATAAGTGATTTAAAGGTTTTATGTGGTTTGTGAAATTGTCCAATTTCTGATCCTGTCACGTCCCCTAAGAAATAAGCAGTATGTACTCAAAGCAGTAATTGCATCAGGGCAGCAGCTGATTACTTCCATGTTTATTGGCCAGAACACCAACATAGCTACTCATTTATACAAACTAACAGAAGTCAATTTTAATGCTGCTTCACAGCATTTGTAGTTGTCAAGCCATTAGCCAACAGTTCTAGAAAATGTTTTCATTTACCTGAGGTTTCGCAAATAAGACTGTAGATTTACATACAGTACATTTTGCATATTTGTATCAAAATTCTTGTTGGAGAAATAAATTACAAACAATGGTACAAAACCACTCCAAGTCAACCTTTGTTCAAGAAGAACATATGTGTGTGAATTTGACGGTTTTATTTTTTTTGCATTACTTTTACAGTAAGCAAACTATTTAGTTTATACAAAATAAACCTGCAGTTTTATATAGTTAAAAAAATCATCTTTGGCTAAACAAAGCTCTCTCTATTTTTATACATATATTTATATATATATATACACACATCAGATATTTTACATGACCATGTAGGAACCTGTACACATACTTACAATAGACAGAACATTAAAAAAAGTTTCATAATTTACAAAAAAGGAATCCAACTCAGAACCAAAACAGTCAAACCCCGCCCTCCCCCCTTCACCTGTAGAGATAAGAAAGTAAATAAACACAGACAAGGAATAAACTTTGTCATAGCATACTGCCTGCTTTTTTGAGACAGAGGAAGCACTTAAGTGGAGAGAAGCTACTTCCCTCAGTGCCTTCAGTACTGTGCACATTTTGATCTCTAAGGAGATGGTTAAAAGAATATTCTTAGTAGAGTCTGATTTTTCCACAAACATGAACACTACTCTGCAAACTGACCATTCTGAGAACAGATTCAGTTAGATTTAAGTCTCCCAGATGTAAACAATTGTCAGAAACGTTTGTTAAGAACAAGCACGGGTAGGTATACCAACCCCCACTGAAATCACGAGGCGCTGCCAGTGTAGCATGGAAGATGACACTTGATCATCAAAAGCGACCGTTTTAGAAGCAAGCACATAAGATGGAAGACTGCCAGAACTGACATCATCACCTCCTCAAGTCATTCCTTGTACAAGTTTCCAGAGCAGTGCCTAAAATGAGGATGATGTGCTGCTTGGCAGTGTGACAATCCATTCCACAGGTCACATTTACAATACTCCAAAGGTGTCAGTAGCAACGTCACTGACAAATTATCTGATGGTTTATTAGAATGAGAAGTCTGTCCCATTAGTTGGGGAGGGAGCAAAAAACCATTATGCTGAAATTGAAGAAGTGGTCATTGGATTCTGAAAAAAAAGCCAATTTAATCCAAGTTGAAAGGCAATGCACTCAGGTGGGGTTCTTAAATGAAGTCTAACTAAACTCAGCAGATGTTCTGACTGAACAAAGACTACAGCAATTCCGCTCCTCAATAAAGAATAAAACATCAAACATCAATGAATTCATAATACAAAAACCTGTGCAACTTCCAGGAATGTTTCTTAGGGGGAAGAAAAAAAAAACAAAACCCAAAGCTTTTTAGAAATTTGGGATAAAGCAGCAACTTATATGAGAGGTGTGTGTGGTGTGTATACATATATATATACCTACACACTTTCCGTATATACTAGTAAAACTGGAAGCAGTTATAAGAGTTCTCTAAAATAGAACTTAATGAATTTCTAATGTAATAAACAATTTGTAAAGATAGATACAATTGCTGTCAAAACATGCCAAGTTGACAAGCTTTTCAAACTTTTTTTTTTTTTTTTTTACAGAGATGTTTTTCTCCTGGGTAGTAAGTATAAAGTCACATTTTATAAAACTGTAAAGGTCTGTTGCTAAATTAAAAAGAAAATCACTTGTCAATTTTTATTTTTTTTTAGCAAAACAGAATGTTCATTATGCTGAAGATCTAAATTAAGTACCTTTCCCAGATGTAATCTAGAGCAGAAAAACAGATTAGCCTTTTCCGAAAGAAAAAGAAAAAACTCCAGTAAATTTTTCATAGAAAAAAAGACCCCAACTATACAAAATTCAATACTGTGTCTTTTTAAATATCATCAGAACTGCAAAATGTTTTTAAATACAAGACAGTTCTTTGTAAATGAATACTCATTATGGCATTTCACAATTTAAAAAGAACTGAACAACTGGTGACTACATTAATGACTGGCTTTGCTCTCTCACAGAGGTTGGGACTCATTTTATTTGAATTTAAAAATCGAAAAATTACGGGTCCGGACTAGACAATTGGCTTAGATTTTCTCCATTGTCAATGATGACAGATGGGCACCCTCAAACAGAAATTTATTCATCTCTGTTGAACACTGGAGTCTTTAAGAAATGGCTTAGGTAATGTGCTTAAAGTTGAAGACAAACCCTACACTCAGTGCCAGATTCTCTCCTTGAAACCCACCACAAGCAGCTGACAAAGCAGCAAGAGCCACCTACTCCTTACCATCAGAATCCAGTTATTAGATCAGCAGCTTTTGGAATCACTGCTATCATTCCCTGCCTTATTTTAAAAGAAAGAGGCCTAACTTCTTAAAATACATTTCAAGGTAACCAAGATGATGTACCTGTCATTTTCCAGGATTATCTACCAACTGGATTCCAAAGCACTCTTACCTTTTACAATCATAGTTCAACATTACCATACGCAGCACTTCAGACAAGTTAAGCAAGAGCCACCATTTTCACTTGCCTGCAGGCCCTTGTCTTTGCTTATAGAACACATTTAACCAACAGCAGATGTCACCCCCTTGAAACAGCACTGTTCCATTTGTACGTGCCCATTCTTCCTAGCCAGCTTGTGTGCAAAGTTCCCTCTGTGTCACCCTGATAAAGCACTTCAGAGGGAACACGGACAGGGAAGCAAATAATTAACAGGGCATCAGATTTACCAAACTTAATATTCTGACTTGGTTACCTCCCACTAATCCCACCATATGAATGCAGTGGTTGTAGTCCATTGTTGCTGGTAACAGCTAAACCCTGTAACCATGACGCAACTTGGTGATAAGTTTACTTGCACTTGGATTTCTTGAACAGCTTCATTAACTGCTTGAATCTTTCTGAAACCTAATGGAGGACAAAAAAAAGGACATATCATTAAGGCTCTGGATTTCCCTGCCTACCAAAACAGACTGATCTGACAGCATATTTATTTATTTATTTAGAGAGACCACTATTTTGGTTTTTGCTTCCAATAAATTTTAGCCGAAGAATTTTAGGAGCACCATTAACAGGTTAATTGGACGTAGAAAGTCTTCTTATACCACTGACATCTAAAATAGCCTCCAGTTTAATCACACAGAGCTAGAGCCAACTACTGGTTTAACACAGGTTTCCTTACAACAAGGAGGGAAAAATGAAAGCTTCAAAGTCAATTAGACTTGAATTTTGCCAGCTATAACTGTAAGTAAGATTCAAATGTAAGGACAAAAGCTTATTTTGTACTCCACAAAAAGCACAGTTTATTGGTTATTTTCTGTCCTCTTGTACAGCTATTGCTTCAGGTATACATGGCTCATCATGGAATAATCTGCCTACTAGGGATTTTACAACACTGGTCTGTAGATGAGAGCCAAGCATCTTGTTGCTGAGCATAGCTACAGCTTACATAGTGACCTCATTGAATTGTAAGTTAGTATTTTTTTTTTTCACTATATGCATATTACTATAGCATATCTACCATCCACCAAACAGCTACTGGGAGAGTGGCATAAATACACAGATAACACTGTTTTATCCAATCATCCACCCCAACAGCTTCTAAACCCCCACAAAGACTCTGCAACCATACAACATATGATCCTAAAAGCCAAATCTCGAGCATGCAGGATTTCCTAACTTAGTCAAATGGGTGTTTCTCCCTTTCTAGATTTGCAGGATGGAGATTAAGATAGCAATTCAAGACAAGTACAAAGTTATATGCAAACCTCTGGAAATATTCTATATCAATTTGACAACTGTGTCTTTTAAAGTTTCTTAATTAAAAAGTGAAAGAAAAAAGTAAACATTTTCCTGAAAAATGTTCTTTCTGCAAAATCCTGGTATTTTTTTTTCCAGCTCTAATTTTAATTCTTTTCTAATTTATTAAATGTGTGCAAAGGCTTTTGGGCCTACAAATCGCCTTTCTTTATCTAAGTGCTGATTCAATAATAGAAACAATCCTGTTGTCCCTGGCTTATGACTGCAGACAGCAGTTTCAAGGTACCAATCAAACAGGACCATAATATCCCTATAATGTATGTTTTTAAAAAGTAACGAATGGGAGAATCTAAGATGCTTTTTTCAAGAACCCCCCATGACATGAGACAAAAGACACAAGGAAAAAACAACTCAAATTAGCAGATCTCCAAATGTTTTTGTTCAACTGTAATCATAAATGTAGCAACACACTTGTTATCAAATATAAGAATGATAGCACCTACCTGATTTGGGCTTTTGTTCAGCTTAGTGGCTAAGGAAACAAAGGTCTTGCTTGATGGTCCTTTTCTCTGACATTCCAGTAAAATTTCTCGGTCATCATTTCTACAGCAAAAAGGATTTTTAAAATATTAGTAGATATATACGCGTACATGCAGACAAACAAAAAAGTACATACAGGCATATATAAAATTCTGAGTATTTCCAAACTATGGGACATGAGTTCAAACAGCAGCAATAAACTTATGGAGAATCCTCCCCTCTACTAGCGCAGAGTAACAGAGTCAGTACCAACAAGTGGTAGTGGAGATTATGCTACCCTATACTACTTAGGAAGGGCAGGATTATTACAACAGAGTTAGCCCAAAACCAACGTCATCAAAAAGAGTTTGAAGCTTCTAAAGCAGACATTTAAACTTAAATTGAAAAGAACTCATAAGTTCAACAGGGGCCAGTAGTTCTAGGTGGACTTGCCTCAGTTTGCAAGGCTAGGCAGCAGCTTTCACCTATGGTGCACTGATGTTCAAAGATTAAAGAGAGAGGTGTTTGACTTCTCTAAGTGGCTTAATATAACAAACATACTCAGAGCACACCTACTGTGCACATGAGAATAAAGGACCAGGAGTCTATTCTGAAGTGTGTCACCGATTTGCTGTTTGTCTCATTAATGAATTTAGGTATATGTAAAATATAGACAGACACAGTCATTATACAGTAACTCCTATATATCTTTGGTTGAGACCTGCCATATTCCAATAAATTACATTTAATTTCCTCCATTTCAAAGAAAAATGTAATGACTAGTTATTTAAATAAACTTCCTTGTTTTTTTTTTCAGGCATAGTTCAAAGATTGACAAAGACTGTGACACAGAAAACCTAGTCATATTCATAAGGAAAACTGTAATAACCTCTTCCTGTCTCACTGGTTTGCATGTTAAAAGTTATATTAGCTTTCGCAGTCTTTTTTCCATGAAAGAGTTGATTTTCTTTTAAAATGCCACGTAGAAACTTAAGTTTGTCCTGAAAATTCTGGGAGCCCCTTTATAGTGTTGATCGTATCAAGTTGTAGCAAGAACAGCAAAACCTGCTAACTATAGTTTCTTAAGGATAAGAATACACCATAATAACTTTGCACCGTATCTTCGACACATACAGTCACCTCATTTGTCTCCTACATCCTACTAAGTAGGATATAGGGGCTGAATGGTTGACTAGTACATATCTGCAGATTGAGCAGCATAGACACCAAAACAGAAGACTGTTTGCTCTCATGCCTTCTCTCAGTGGGGGAAATCTTTAGCTGCTCTCCTCTATCCAGTCACTGCTGCTTCCAGGCCTTGTAGGAACACCAAAGACCTCCATCCCCTAACAAGCCTGGCTGGAATTTTTGGACAAGAAAGGAAATGGGCAGGGGAAACAAAAATTACAGACAGTGCAATATGGAGGTCTTGTTACCTTAGCGTATAAACTTGAAAGACAAAAGCAAAAAGTACTTTTGTTTTGGGATATCTGGGTAAGTGATCAAATTATTTATGATGTATGGAAGCCACCTTTAAGGCAAATATGATTTAACCTACCTAAGAAATGACTAAAAATTTTTATCTTCCAAAGGTTGCTAACAGGATTAGATGAAATCAGTTAATCTCTTAAATTTGTTTTCGCCTGGGCAACCCTTATAGAAAAAGTATAGAATAGACTTTGGCACCTTTCAGTGGCACTTTAAGAGAAGACATCAATCTCATAAAGCCATCCTGCATAGATGGAAGGAGGCTCCCACTCCACTATTTACAGAAGGATGCAGAGCTACCAAATAACTTCAGTCACCAGCTAAATATCCTTTTCTTCCCACTTTTCAGTGTACCACGCAATTAAAAAAAACTTAAACACTTAAACAGATCAAATCAGAAATTACCTTGTCCAGGAAACTACTACTTCTCCCTTCTTTTTAATGATGTTTTTGGCATACAGACTAGGTGATGATGCAGATGAAGCCAAAGGAGAAGAGTCTTTGTTCTGTTGCAACTCATTCTTCTTATTGGAACATCGTTTGGGTGCTGAATTTACCTCTTCAGACTTCACATCACTTGCATCGCTCCCTTCACCTGCTGATTCAGTTTCTTTTCGTTGCCTTTTTGAGTTGGAGTTGTCTCCAACAGCCTCCTTTTTCCTTTTTTTACTAGTTTTATCATCTATACTTATCTGGCATCCTACATTAGTATTTGAAGTGGATTTTGTTTCAAGATTATATTCACCTGCTACAGTCTCATTGGAAAGCTCTTCTGTTAAGTCTATAAACACGTCAGAGCACTCCTCCCGTTCTTCCTTTTTACCACTGATTTCTGAGTTTCCTGTAGAAGTTTCCCAAGTCTTGTTATCTGCAGCGGATTCCACTGCATAACATGAAGTTTCACTAACAATATCATCTGTTAAGTCTATGTATGACTCTATACTGCATCCAGCAGCAAAAGAAGCTTGAGATCTAACACCCATTTCATTTCTGTTTTCAGACACTTTCAATCTGTGTGCCTGAGATTGCTCAGAGCCTTCATCTGTGCTTTCAGTATCATAGCGTTCTGTGTTTGAAGATTTTCTACAGGGTCCAAGTGGCCCAGTAGCTTCCTCCTTTCCAATATCATTATGTGACTCCTTTAGAGGCTGAGGTAAGGCAGAATTTTGTTCTTGTCCAGTGTTGACATGAGGCAACTGATCCGTCTTCATCAGATCTGGTTTGACAGTTTCTGGCACAGTGGCTGCTGTGGCACTCTGACTGTCCCTTTCTTTTTCCCCACTTCTCATTTCTTCTTTTTCAGTCTTGGTTGAGGATGCCCGCGCCTCCTTCACTGAAGCTACCTGATCAGATGCTGGTAAGGTAGATAGCACCGCACGTCTAATCTTTACAATAAAATGATCATTGGATTTCTCCATGATTACTGCTTGCATTGGTAGGCTTGGGCGACACTGAAAACCAGGAGCAACAGGCCGACTTGTCCATGATGAAGAACAACTTGATTTACTGCTTGAGTTATCAGATTCTAAAGCCAAATGAATGTCTTGTTCAGTGGCATCCTCCTCTTCAAGAAGTGCATCTTCGCTGTAATGTGCGCTGAGAACACCCTCAGGAGTTGAGCTAGAATTATTCTCAGGTTTTAGAAAGCTGAGGTGAGCATCTGATTTCAAGGGGGATGGAATAGTTAAGGAAACAGCCAAATCTTCAAGAAGGATAGAAGAAACAAGTGATTTATTCTTTTGTAAATTGCATTCATCTTCTTTGCATGAAGCTGCATTTGTCGGAACCTCAAACATACAGCTTTCATCTAGGACATCTGGATCAACAGACATCTGAAGCCTAGATGCTAAGGAGGGAGCTCTTGCAGGTGAAACAATAGGCCAGTTAATATCCTCTACTGGTCGAGATTCCACACAAGCCTCCTTTGGAGCAATCTCTTGCACCAGTCCAGCAGCATTACTTCTGCACTTATGACTGTCTAAAAGCTGTTTTTCTGGAGTCCTGAATTCCCACTCATTTCTGTCAACATTGCCACCATTTTTTTCCAGGAGATCAGAACCTTGCAATAAGCTTTTGAAAATTTCACCCATTTGAGCATCACTTACAAGATTAAACGTAAGACTGGACGCTTGCTGTTCTGTGAGAAGCTCGTAACTAAGATCAGACTTGTTAGCATCTCTGGATAGCTGGAATCCTTGCTTTTCATATTTTACACCCTTCAATGGAGTGAGAGTGCCTTGCAAATTATTCTCTTTAGAGAGGTGCACTTTGGTTTGGGAATTCCTTGTGTTATCAATAGAGTTAAGACATTTTGTAAAGGCAGGTTTTGGTGCATCTGTTTTATTTTTCTCATGGTGACACTTAGGTCTTTGATAATCCACAATTTGCTTTGAAAGGATATATTGTTCAGGCTTTTGAGATCTGGCTTTCAGGGACTTTTTTCTTGATCTTTGCACATAATTTTTATGATTGATCTTGTGTTTTTGCTTTCCTGCTCTTTCAAACTTCCCTTCCTCACTCTCGTTTCCCACGTTTCCCACATCACATACTTTTATTATAATTCTCCTTATCTTTTCAAATAAGTAATCAAGCTGTTCATCTACAAATTTCCATAACTGTTTTTTCATATCTGATACTTGTTGTTCAAAAAGACTGTCCACTATTGCATTCTTTTTAACTTGCTTAAGTTTGGACTCTATAATATCACAGATATTCAGTTTTAATGTCTCACCTAATGTAGACATCTTGGAAAAGTTCAAGTACTTTATTAATGATGTAAAATTTATGATACCAGATTCTATAATTCTGTGAAAATGCTGAACTGGGAAGTGTACCTTGAACTTCATATAATTTTTCCTCATCTGTTTTCGTATAGCTCTTAACATCTGCATGATTTCTTGTACATTTGAAGGTTCAACAACAACATGAACTATTTTTTCAAGACAAGCAATGCTCACGGTTTTATTTTTCTTCATATCCTTCGAAGACCTGAAAGTCTGATTTTTATGCCTCTCTCTGTTCTTCTTTGTACTTACTTTCACAGAAACAAATTTTCCATCACCTTCATTGCAACGCACAGTTTTGCTCTTTTGATTCTGTGGACTGCTGGTCAAATTTCGTGTCTCAGGAGAAGCTTTTGGTCTTGACTTTTTTGTCTTTTCAGAGCCTTTTTCTGGTTTAGATTTTTCTTCCTCTTCATCGCTACTTATGATTTCTCCTTCTTCTATTTCATCTGAAGAAATGCTCAGCTGGGACTCCATCTCTAAGTGTTCATCAGACATGCTAACTGGCTTTTGATTTTCTTTGTTTACCTCCTTTGACAAATTCTTTGAGGGACAGATGACAACTGTACTTTCAGGAATTAAATCTGTAAAAAGAAAACAGTTTGCTAATCACCATAAAAAATGCAATTTTAAACAGACATTTTCAGAAAAACCTGGAAGAATCTCTTCTGTAAAGTGACTGTTCAGAACTGTTTGTTTGAAACTACCAACAACTCAGGAAGTTTGAGCTATAACAAGTTTGGGTGGTTTGCTTCAGCGGCTGCTAGTTTAAGGGATTTTTCTGAGTTTCAAAGGGCAAATAAGACTCCAACATTTCACCAAAAACATGTGATCTATCTCACAAATACATCCTTTGAAAACAGAAAAATCTAGCAATTTCCATCAGCCTCGAACTTCTTTCCATTTACTTTAACAAGTTTTCTGAACACTGCACAAGCTAAAATTTAACTTTAACATCATTATTGACTAACATTTACATACAATCGGTGGTTTTTCTTTTAACAGTTCCACAACAAAAACAAAATGAAAAGAACAAATGACCTATTAATGTTTGCATTCAACTGTCTTTTCCAGGGCTGATAAAAAGGTTCTTTCAGTCTTTCAAATAAACTGACTTACTAAACAAAAAAAAGAGTACTAGGCACTGCACACATGACAAAGTGCCTATTTCAGTTTTTGATGCATTTAAGATTACCAGCACTGTAACTAAGCACAACAGCATAAAAAGCTTTTTTCTTAGAAATTTTGGAGAAAGCCTCCAGTTCAGGTTCCTGAATGACAGGAACGAGCAATGAGATATGAGAGAAGAGGCTAAAGTTCTGCTAAATTAGTATGCCTTACCCTGCCTCACAAATAAGTTTACTAAAGGTTTTCTGGTTTTGAGATATCATTAAATATGTACTTAATCATTATTTAAAATTCAAACCAAATGCTATTTTGTCAAGAAAAATAAGCAATTACAGTTAGCTACAAAGCAGCATGTTACAAAAGACGAAAAGGCAAGCTCATTTCCATTGTACAAAAATTCCACTGAAGTGCATATGTATTGATTAACCAGATCTGCAGTTAATTTTAGGCTTGCTGGGCACTCCAGTTAATAAAACACTCTTATGTTCAATTGGACATAGATTAAACTGCTTAAGGACCTCTAACAAACATTTAATCTCATAAAAGATAGTATCTAAATTGATCGCCACAAAAAAAGAACTTGTGATTAACACTTTAAAGCAACATTTGAAAACGTTTATACAGATTCCACAGGAGCAAAAACATATTCCATCACTGCCTACATTTCAGTTTTACAAGGACCAATACCTTCTCAAACTAATCACTTTGACATTTTGACAAAGCAAAGTATAAAATGGAAGTCGTCAAAATACAGTACTAATATATGTACCCCTGTCCTGCAGAACAGTAGAAAGATGCGTACTGGATTTCAAGGCCAAGAGAAACCATAGACTCCTGTCAATTTAACAGATGCAGAACATTTGACACATAGTCATATCACAAAGACAACTAGACATCTAACTTCAGAGCTGAAAATCACTGCTTTGGAATTTAGCAGCAGGTTCTGGACAGGATGGATTCCTCTAATAAGTAACTCAAGGAAACACTACAAAATTAGAAAAATACTTTTATTTGATGTTCATCTACTCTGATCCAAAGCTCTCATGTCCCTCCAGATATTTCAAAGAATATAAACTACTGTAGGAATGAAATATAAACTGCTAAAGGAATTCACACTTAAAAGAGTAGCTGTCTCCAGCACAAGAGACAGGATTCCACAGTAAACCACACTAAGATTTGCAAAAAGACATAAGGATTATGCTCCGAAACACAAGAATTTAAATGCCACTCCATCATTCCTCTTCTAGTAGGAAATCTAAACTTCTAAGAAAATTTCTTATTAGTTGCAGCAGGACATTACAGGAAGAGTTAAATTCACACAAGTAAAAGACTGAAACTTTGGGTTTCTCTTTGCTCTTCCTGTGAGTGCTGTCATCGTATTTTATTTCTCTGACAGCTTATTTAGAAGTTAGCTCTTACTTAATTAATGATAAATCCTAATGTTCCATTTGTTCTATTTTTCCACCCCTGACTGACTCACAGTTATAAAACATACATAAAAATTCACACTGAAATTAATTCAGATGGAGAGCACAGCCTTCTCTTAGATGACATTCCCAGAAATTAAGTCTCAGGTACTCTCTCCAGCTTTCTCACAAATAAATACTTGAAAGAATATGATCCCAAGTAACTTTTGCCTCTAGAATTTCAGAGAAAAACCTCATGAGATCTACTCAGAACTAATGACAATTAAGAAACTTATATGTATTTTTTTTAGAAGTTAGTACATAACTCTTATTTCAACCACTCATCTGTCAGTAGTGACAAACTCCAGTTTTTATAGAGCAATGTTCAATTGGCTACAATCTTGGCTGCACTGTTAAATGGTTCCACTACAAACAAAAGGGACCTCTGAGACTTATACAGCTTAAGATGAAACAATTTATATTTTTGAGAAAGCAGTTAAAAGAAGTCATTTCTGCTTTCCATGAATGGATCTCCTAAGACTTTATGTAGAAAATAAATTAAATTATACATCTACAAATACCTTTGTTATAACTCTTCACAAGACCTTTGCAGGGACTTTCCATCTTAAGTGCTTTAGCCAAAGGGCGCATTGGACTGTTCAGTGGGCTGATTGCCTTCGGAATATACCTCAAGTTATTGAGATCAATGCTCAGTATTGAGCTGTCATCATCAACAGGAACTGGGTTAGTTTCTCTCTCTTTAGTTCTAGGATACATCTCACGACTAAGAGAAGATGCTGCAGTATTGATTTCAGTTAGGTCTGGCTCCAGATCACAAGCATTCTGGTCAACTAATGGTTCATCCTTATCAGTTAACATAGTTCTGCCAAGTGACTGAGATGTACTCATACTAATCTCAGAGATACTCATTTGCTCAATGGGACACTCAACATTTTCTGCAGCCAAGTGATCATCATCCTTTACTACTTCCATTAAAGAGTCCGGTTTTGTTTTGCTAGTATCATCTGCGACACCACAGGACTCCAGGTCACCAGAACTTTTGGCTTCTGAGTCATCTAAGGCAGGGTTTTGAGAGCCACGTTGGTCTGCTGAGCTTTCTGTGTCAGCAGCTAGCCATATTTTATCTTCCTCTTTCTCCTCTGCTGCTGACTCTGGAAGGGCTCCCATACTTTCACTGCCAGGTTCACATCGTGCCACTTCTGCTGATACACTGTCACTCTGCATCACACCTGCTGTCACAGGCAAGTTTTCTCTGCCACACTCTGCCACAATCCCTGGCACCCCTAGGGGGAAAGATTCAGGGTGATTCAGATCCATCGCTGTCGTTGCTGATGCTGAGGCTTCCAATTCAACCAGTTCACAAGCCTCTGCTGTTTCTGACGTTTCAGCCTGCATCTTGTCAGGAACCAGTAGCTCTGCTGCTCCTGCCAAGGCTTCGGGCTCTACCTGATCCACTTCTGCTTCTGGTAAGGTTTCTGAGCTCAGTTCATCAGTTGTTACTGTTGGCAATGCTTCAGACTGTGCTGGATCTGCTGCTGCTACTTTCAAAGCTTCATTTTCAGAACCAACAGAGTCGGGCAGTACTGGTTCCACATTGCTTTGAGCTGTACTGTCCAGAACTTGTAGTGCTGAATTAGTTTGCTCTGTGGGACCACAGTTAACAGGGTGGGCAGAATCTAAGAGTTCTGCCTGCAGTGTGAGCTCTGTACTTCCCTCCTCAATGGCCTTTTGGGAAGGTATTTTAAGTCCATCTGTCGGAGAGAGACATTGTTTCTTAGCAGGAGAAAGAGTTAAATTTAGCTTTTCCATAAAGCTAAGTTTTAAGTCTTTGCTTTTTGTCCCAGTGTGATCATCTTTAGTTTTGGGAACTTTATGGTTTTTTAAGCTATCTGCTACTCTGGATGGTTCTTCTAGCTTATAGGACTTGTTTCTGTCACTTTTTGTAACCTTTATACCTTTCTTGGATTCTTTTGCAGATTGGTGAGAAATCTCTTTTGCAACTTTTCTTTCATTTCTAAAATGTCTATTTTCATCCTGATTCTCTCTTTCTCTTTTCCTTTTTTCTTCAGTTCTGTGTCTTTCTGATTTGGAATGTGCTGTTTCCCACTCATATCTACTACTATTTTCCTTCAAGCGTGCATATTTATGCTCTCTGCTGTTGGAATTAGAAGGTGAAGTCCTTCCTTCCCGAGAAGTATGATCATTTGTTCCCCTGTCTCTCTTGCAGTCGATGTCTTTTCCTTTTCTAGACTCTTCCAGACGACATTTACGTGATTCATGAAGACTCTTTGAATGTTCATTCTTTGAGTGTGGACTACTCCCTCTACCAGACCTCCTTGGCTGCTCTTGTAGCTTTTCATTTGGTTTATTTTTTTGGCCAGCATTTTTTTCATCTTTGTCATGTGTTTTAATGTCTTTTTTTAATATATTTTGTGATCTCTCATCAGCATACAATTCACCCCTTGTTTGAAATCTGTCTTTACCAGTACTTTGTTTCTCCCAGGAAGAAACACCCCTTTCTACTCTTCTTTCTACAGTTGGACTGCATTTGAGTTTTACGCTCTGACTTTTTTGTTGCAACTCATTTTTACTAGCCTTCTCTGAAAGGCTTTTCAGCTTTTGCTGAGGATCTGAATTCCCCTCTTCACTGTCACCATTGTTTCCAGTGCTCTGATGTACTTCTTTTTTGTATTTGTTGACATTTCCTCTACTGTACTGTTCATTATTTTTAATTTCTTTTCTTTCTTTTCTGTTATCCTTGTTGGAACTATGCTCATAGTTCGGTAGACACGTAGGAGTACCATTGCTGCAGAGCTCTTCAGGAGGGTATCTCAGTAAATATGGAGTGTTTCTTTTTTCGGAGGTAGACTTCCCATTGTCCGTATAATGAGATGAGTAACTGTGGTATGTATCTTTTGAACAGTCATTTTTCATTCTATGCTCCATCTTTATACTGTCACCTAAATCAGAAGGTCTGAATTTGGAATCTTTTGTTTTACACATCTCAGAGCACCTTCCATTAGTCGAACCTGGAAGGTATGTTCTGGTGAAACTATTTCGATGATTGGGAAATTCTGATAGCCTGTTTATAAAAAGAAAAAAAAAGTTATGTTATTTTTAAATTTATTTAAACATAACTAAAGCTGAATTGCAATGAATCCATATATCTCTAAAAATTTTCAATGCATTCTTTCAGCTTCAAGTTGAAAAAAATGTGGGATAAAAATAGAGGTTTAATAATTTCCACTACACACATCAAAAGAATATAAATTGTATACATATTTTCCACATGAAATTTATCTAAAGAAAAAGCAAGATCTGTGGAAAAATACTGTATTGGGTCTAATTAACAATTTCAGTAATTTAAATTAGTATTTCACTGTCCAAGAATAAAAAGTCTTCCCCTCTTCCCCTAGGAAAACAGCTGTTCTTTACAGGATTAATGATTTAAAAAAAGAAAAAAAAAAGAACAATTCAATAGTTTACTATTTGGTAAACTGACAACCAAAAGAATAGGTATAATGTGACTGTGCTTACTCTACCCAACAAGCAAACAAGCTACCATGTTTGGAACTTGCTGTAAGCTACAGGAACCAAGTAGTAAATGACAATAATTAAGCTTCATCAAGGCCACATGCTAGTGCTGCAAGGTCATCATAATAAAAAGAAAAAAAATAAAATTAAAAAGGGCATATGTAGCCTGTATGGCCTGAACTCTTACTCATTACTGATAGAACTCAAAGTTACCTCACCAGCAAAAACAAACCAAACCACTATAAAATCCAAAAAAAACCCAGACACTTTTCTGCCATACTCAACAAAACATTTCATTAAAATTACATGATTTAAGGCAATGACAATCTTCTTAAATACTCTCCACTACCTAAAAAGAATGCTTGTGTCTAATCCATGCAGAAGGCAACAGAAGTACAAGTCACACCAACAAATGATGGCAGCAAACCACCAAATGCATAGTTCCCTTTTAGAGAGCCAAGGATGAAGTGGCTGCTACACACAGACATTTGGTTTTGGCCCAAAATTCTATGTTCATTCAACATCCAACTGTAAGGAATCAGTTCAAGTGTAAAATAATTCCATATTTATCTCCAATACAAAACGGGGTTGGTTTTGCTTTATAAAATTGAACACCTCCTATGGGCTGATATAGTAAATTTAAATACTTAATGATCAGCTTATACAACTGGCTCTACTCCAAAAATGTGACACTGTAACACAAACTGAATGTTGAACTAAAACAATGCTGCAGCTGTTGTAATCCCAAACCCCGGTTAATTTTGAAGTATACTGACAAGTTTTTGCCATGCTTTAGGCTGGCTATTAGATCTGCATACATGTGTGATGAATGTAATTGTATTCAAGTGGGGGTTTGGGGGTTTTTTGTTTGGGTGGTTTTTTTGTTTGGTTGGTTGGTTTTTGTTTGTGTGGTTTTTTGTTGCTGTTTTTTTTTAGCTAAGTACTAACAAATTCCCCTCAAAGATGTTATCTCTGAACTAGTCTTTACAGATAGGCAGATTGCTTAAGACGAGCTGATTTATTATAGACCATGCAGCAGACAATGTGTGCTTCTAAGAACTCCAAGTGCCACTTTCCCCACAATTTTCCATGATGGATGTCTGCAAAATACCTAGATCAAATACCTTGTTCATAAATTCTCATTATCAGAAGGTATTACAATGGAGTTTGTAAACTCTTTAATGAGGTTGAGTATTCCAAACAAGAAAATATATTTCAAACAATGTCATTTAAAACCCAGAATACTACACTTAAAGGTATGAAAATGACAGCTATCATGTCAAAGCCAAGCAACTGAAAGAATTACACATGTTAAAACCTCTTGACCTCCATCAGATCATATCTGATAATTTTCTGTATTTAGGGGGGGAAAAAAAAAAGGCATAGTTAATATGCATATAGCCTCTAGCACAGTAACGTCAAACGAACCTTCTTTATGACACCTTTTGGTGCAAGAAAGCATCAAATGGTTAAACTGAAACACAAACAAACCAATGATGTGGCTGATGTCACACAAGTGACAAGCAGGTGATCTTAGTATAAGCTAGGGGTCCTGAATCTTGGACCCCTGCTCTGGTTTCAAGCAGTTCAGGAACCTTACACTCAGCTACTCTCTCATCCATACTTCAGTATTTTCAACTCCTTGCAGTAAGATTGGCAGTACACAGAAACCACCAAGAATTCTCCAGCTGCTATCCCCTAGCATTGGAGACAGGGATTTCACATCTTGCCATGAAAATATGATATAGTTTCTTCATTTATTTTCATTTGTTGTCTGAAAAGTTCCATGAAATTCACCTCTGAGACCACGAAATAGACAAGTTCTGAAGCTGAACTGTGTAAGATAATATCTGCTTTGAAACTTGCAAGACGGTTAGACAACCCACCAGAAATGGGTGATTAAACAAAACAAACAAATAAAGAATTCATTCAGGCAAATGGTCACACTTTGGATTCCTCCTTGTTTTCTTAATTACAAACCAAAGACTTCATCAAGCAAAGAAGATACTTACCTATTTCTTCTGACTGTAGGAGTACTAAACCACACAAACAATTATTTACTAAGTAATGATTTTCTTCATTAGTTTTACTTAAAATAGACACAAAAGTTTCTTGCAAATGTATAAAAATAATCAGACAAAAAGCATGTTTTCAGTCTCAGTGTCTAGTTCTACCTTTGATGGAGATTACTGATTTCTTCATCCTTACGGTTAATCTCCACTCTTGCTGTTTTGATAAGTGCTGAAATATTCTTTTTGAGAGCTTGGTTTTCATTCTGTAGAATGACATTCTGTTTTAAATATATACAAAAAAAAGAGGAAGAGAGAGAGGAAAAACAAGAATTAGCTTGGGTATCCAAACATGTAATGAAAAACAGTGCAAGACAACCATTAGAAAAAGTCCCATCATATGCAAACTAACAGTAGAACATACAGAAACTGTTTTGGAGAAGTCAGAATTACTGAGATTCAAAGGAGCTCCTTTTTTTTTTTTGTTTAAAAACATCACTCACGTTTATGATCCAGTTTGTGTTCCTGGTAATTATTTAAGATGTTTTAAGCATACAATTTAATAAAACTGAAATATGGCATAAACCAAGTAACTGTAGAGCTAAAAAATGATAATCCACTCCTTTGCTTCATTCTTTTACTCAATTTATTGCTTTCTTGTGTCAAATGAGAGATGTAGTTTTCAAGCACTTTCAAAGAAAGAGGGTCATTGTATTACTTTCAAGGTATCAAAACCAACTTTGGGTGTTCTATCATTTCTAGATATAATGTTGCAGAACTCTATCTGTCAATCCCAGAGATAGGCCCTTCTATTAACAATTGTCCTCAGCAAAGCCAGCTCAGAAAGGCAGACAGGTTTTGCAGAAACCAATACAGAAGTGTCACAGGGCAGAAGCTGCTTACCATTGCAAAGCATTGAACCTTTGGGACTTACCTGCAATACACAGGAGAGCATATTGCAGAATTGGCCAAGATAATCTAACTCTACAGAACGGCACAGCATAGGGATACTAGCTCAAGTTGAAGAGTTCAGCCTTATCAAAATGGCACTATGCTCAAAGCAATGGCCAGTTCTAAGGACAGCTCAGGTACCTTTGCAACCCCCTCCCTAGTTCACTGAAGACCTATTTTTTAAAAAAAAACAAACTAGAAAACTGGATACCTTTTTAATAACTATGCTTACTTTCTAATTCAGGAGATAGAAGACAGCTTTTAAGCAACTAAAATCTTACTGCACACAACATCATGAAACAAGTCAGTTTACCTACTGATTTTGTCAGTAGGCTATCTTAGCAACTATCCTAGGCAGAACAAGCTCCTAGCACCTACAGAGGTGCTTTACAAACCACCCACATGATAGATCAATTCTGGAAAGCATATGAAATTAACTCTCTCTCAAAGTAATACTCAGTTTGATTTACATAAATCCTGACAGTGTTGCACTTTGAACTACAGTACCTGTGCCTGTATTTCCTTAAATTTCTTCATCAACTCTTTAATTTGCTGCTGACATTTGCCATATTCCGCTTGCAACTGTCAAAAAGAGAAGAATTCACAGCACAGAAGTGGACTTAATTACACAAAAAAGTTACTCCTCTAGATTGATACTTAGTTAACACAGTAAAGTACATTACAAAGCTCTATTTTTTTCCAAAAGTAACATATTAAAGCCATATTAAAATAAAAAGCTTCAGTGTGCTCCAACAGGTATACAAGTCTCTAAAACATCACAAACACTCAGATAAGAGGAAATCTATGTGCCCTTGCCCAACAGTAATAGGCTAGAGAGTAACAGGAAGCCATATGAGTGTGAAATTAAAGACAATTATCGAGGAGCAGGAGTTCTCAGAGCCCTACAGATGGGTACTTGGTTGTCAGATTTTATATAATACAAAACAGATAAGGAAAAACACAACAAAAAGTGACTACAAACAAACCCAGACTGCAAAAATAGACTGCAAAGGACATGCTCCTGTTGAGATCACAAAATTAAATAAAATACATTTGGTATGAGCCCTTCTTCAAAAGTAGATGGCAACAAAACTTTCACAGAAGAATGGACAACTTCCCTATTATCATACTTAACAGCCAACTGCTTTTAAACTTTCAAAGTGACATTTTCACCACTTAATAGACTCCTGGAGGTTTTGCTCCTGCTTCTTCTATAGTGCATTATATCTGTGGATGTCTGTTGCTTTTACTCCAAAGCTCAAGTTAGTTAAGACGTGTCTTATGGACCAGATAGGTGATGCTACATAAGAAAGTGGTCTGCTGAATTGCTAGAAGCAGTTATCTACTGCATGGTTGTCTTCAGTCTCAAGGACAAAATTTAATGACACAGAATATTAATCCACGACCTATCTGCTTTAAAATTTGTTGGGAGAAATGTCACAACTAGCTTTGTATCAGACATCTGAACAGATACTTAACTAGAAGGAAATTACGGTACATTTTCCCGTAATGTAGCTGATACATGAACTGGATGCAAAGGACGTTAAACGAGAACAGACCACCTCACAGACTGACAGATACACTTATTCTAATAAACTTATTGACATAACAGTTTATTAGCACACTCTTGTTTTTACTTATTTAAAAACAGTTTCCCTTTTTTCCCAATAACATGATGTCACCATTTAAGGCTGGGCTGGCAATTAAAGCAGATGACAGATGCTCTCCATTAAGCCCTTCCTTTCCCAGAAGGGGAAAGGAGAAAAGGGAGAGAGACTTATGGGTTGGGAAATTAGAACTACTTTAATAAAAAAATAACAATGAAAAAGAGTATAACAACATTAACACTAATACTACTAAAAATAGAGATAAAAACATGTAAAACCAATGTTGAGCTTCCCAGTGATGGTCAGAGTGTTGCAGACCATGGCCTGCAGTGCTGCCACAGCAGGGTGGGCACCCAGATGTCCCAGACTGGACTTAGCAGCAGATGGGAACTGGATTCAGGAATGTATGGAATGGGATTGGAGGCAGGAGAAGGAGCAGGGTCCCACAGCAACGCCAGCCATGAAAGAAGGACTGACCCCTGCCATCCCTTAGCTTTACACTGAGTATGACATGGATGGGATGGAATACCTCGTTGGTCAGTTTTTGGTCACCTGTGCCCTCCACTTTCCTGCGAGTGTGACACTTTTACGCTTATTCATGTGTGAACCATAAGAGAGCCAGCAGTGACCTTCATTCCCACAGGAATAAGTATAAACATGGGCCATTCTGCCTACCAATCCTACCATTACTTTAGTAACAACTAGAAACATCAAGCGTTATCAAAGCGGACTCTGACAAACACGTAGTCAGCTTCAGAAAGTGCAGAAACTTAACTGAAGGAAAATCTACTGAAAGGAGAAATGGTCCTGTTTTAGCCAAACCAGGACATGTGAACATACTGACAACATTGTTTGCACTTTGCACAAGAAAATTTGGAACAAAAAACCCCTTCAAAACACCAGAATCATTTTTGTCACATTAATACACACCTCGTTGTAGGATGCTTCCTTTGCAGTCCCTTCTTCAATTAATATCTCATCAAATAAATTTAAGCTGTTTCCAGATGGTGTAGAATTTGGAGCAGAATTGTCTGTAGAAAGAAAACAAATTACATAAAGAGAAAGGTATTTTTCTAGCCAGGCTGCAGTGTCACTGAGGAAAATACATGACCTTATCTGCAGAAATTCCTATCCTGAATCTCAACACTTATGTTAGTTTTATTGGAAATACTTGATCCAATTTCCATTGACATAAAAGGTAATGATGAAAACTAAAGTTCAGCTGAAAACACCGTGTTAGAAAAATTAAGAAATATACAGAACAACAAACAACAAAGATGGGTGCATTTTATGACTGTCTAATACGTTGTTTTAAGTCAAAGGAGAGCTAACTCACAGTAAACCTACCTAATATACAAAGCAAGAAGGGCTACATCTTAGCAGTGATCCGAGGTTCCACAATTCCAGAGTCAATAGATAGCAGAAAGCTAGAATAAATATGTGCATCCTACAATTCATTCAGCTTTTGGCCAGACTTCACCTCAGGAACATTGGCAGTTGAAAAAAAAAAAAATCATTGAGAAAAAGAATAATCAGATGCTAATGACCTACATATTCCCAAATACGGATCAGTTGATCAGAATCAAATGGAGTTACTGTAGAGCTGGTATAGGGTCGAATACCATGCTTCTTGTGTTGAATAAATGCTGCTTTACATTCCCTCAGAAATGTAAACTCTCCAGTTTTAGTTCCAAAGAAACGAAAGAAAACAAACCAAAACCCAACCCAACACCCAAACATCTCAATTATTTAGATAATGGTGCTTTTTCCTCAAATGAACCTGTGTGCTCTGTTCACCAAATAGGCATTACTACAGGATCTGACTTACGACACCTCCGAAACACAGATTCATCGGCAGAAAAATAAATTAAGTTAGTTACCAAAGCTGCGCTTCCATCCTTTGGACAATACCATAATGCAAAGAGTATTATTAACACAATGCAAGATGACATGCAAATAATATCTTATCTGTATAGAGCAAAGATCTCACCAATCCTCTTTTAAAAAAAAACAAAACAAAACAAAAAAAAGCCAGAAACCAAACACCCTCAGAACTAGACTATAAAAAATATTTGCATTGCATTGTCATTCTTTTCATCTTTTATATTTACTAAACAATGCATCTCAGTATGTGAAAGAGTCTTGGAGAATACTCTTACGTGCTGTAACAAATATAAAATGGAAAAAGATGCATAGATGCTTTATGTCTGTATGATATAGTACAGTCCTTCCACAAAAATTCAATGCCCTTACAGTACTAAGGTCAGTAGAGAAACACTTGTTTAAATACTAGAAACAGCATTTCATTAAACAGTACACTAAGACTCCTAAAAAAGAACATGTGCTGGGTCCATTTCTTTCTTACCTTCAAAGAAGTTAAAAGATGAAATTAATTTATATTAGCATGTGAAATTATTGAGAAAATAACAAAAGGTTAAAAGGATCTACTGAATGTACTGTATCACACAGAAAGTATGTTTTGGACTCTCACTGGGGATTTAGTGATCAGTAACTCTTGGTTCTGGTCCTGAAGTTATTTAAAAACCACAAAATAAAGGTGCTTTTTCCAAGGTAAAATGTCCTCTATCAATGCACAGATAAAATAGCTAAGGTTTCTCTGCCCAAGTCTCTTAGAATAGCCAGTACCACATGAATACTATCTTATAACCATTCAGCTAATAGATTTAAGAATTCTCTGCTGTATTTATACAGTGTAACACATATGTCTTGAATTTAAACAGGTAACTCACTGAAGCATATGTTACACCAGCTAAATGTAAACTTAAAGCTAACTGTTGTTTACTTGAAACCAGCCTAAGAAGCCCAGAGACTCTATAATGCTCCAAGGCAAGCAGCAAGACACAATCAACCTACCAGGAACTGTCAAACCATTGTCCAAGCCATCATAAATATCCACTGAGCTTTCATCACCTTCCTTGAAGGGGGAACCTTCAGCTGAAAAAAATAAAAAAAATCCCAAAGTAAACATTTAGTAAACTCCAACCTCTAACTTTCCCATAAAGTAAGTGTAGCTGTGATCCCAGATCAGTAGAGAGTAGTAGAAGTAATAGCACAGACTAGTAAAAGACAGGAGAATTTTACCCAGTAAGCTACTGTGGAGATCACTTGATCTTGTAACATCAGTTCCTAAATACTACAAGAACTGTGCATGAAGTAAATTATGTGTCTTTCAGTATATATAAATGTTAAAATTTTAAACCAAGTCAACTTGATCTGAATTTGAAACTGTTTTCTAGAATACACTGAATACAAGAGATACACAATTCAGAAACAAAAATAGAAGAATTACTATAAAACCACTCCTGTTAAAAGAAAGACTTGTCGCTAAATAGAAAATATGGTACAGTCTGTACTATAATTCAAAGAATTTGCTTTAGTATTGCCATCTATTCACACACTAACTGCTTCTGTAGAAGTATTTTAGTCTAAATCTCCTCAATCTTTCTTCATGTCTTTTTTCAATGCCTCTTATCACTCTTGTCTCCTCTATGTGAATCTCTCCAGTTCTGCAACAAATATTATTACTATAAAGAAAAATATCAATATCCACAGTCTTCTGAGGCTGGAAATCTCACAAATATGCATCAGATCAATCAACTGCAGAGCTGGAAATAATGTTAGAGTACCTTGATTGCTGGTACTATACCAGATGACAGCACATTTGTGCTTACAAATAGCAAACAAAGGAACAATCCTCCTAACCATCCAAATACACGCTTCATTAAGATATGGCAAAGGTTAAATTATACACCATAAAACACAGGGGAGAGACCAGTTCCAAGTATTCCCTCAAAACATACTAGAAATTCAAAGTACACAGTTATGGTTTAAAATTCAAACTTACTAATGGGATATGGCTTACAATGATACTGTGCCACAGCCCTTTAATTGCAGTTGAAGCTCATCAGTATCGGTCCCAACTTAAATTGTTTCCATTTTGTTTTCTAAGTTATGTTTGGACCTATTTATTTTCAGAAGACTCCTTGCGATATTTCACCTCACACCAGAAAGTAATTTAACACATCTTACCACCATAGCGGATATCAAACAGTCCCAGTCCATCCTCATCTGTTGCCATGATACAAACTCCCTACGGTTTCCCCATCTATAAGTAAAATATCAGATGAAAGAGAACAGATTAACTGACAATTTCAGAACAACATTGTAAAACAGAAGCATCTTGAAAGAAGTCAATTATACCTGAGCTACCCGTGGCCCTTGCTCTCGAACAAAATCCAACACTAGAAGGAGAAAACTCTTACACCAAGATAACAAATGTAGAGCTCTATCAAGAAAAGTAAGACATTATCTGTCCTGTAAACAAGCATTCCAAAGATCTTCAGCTGTATCTTTTATTCATATGTATGAAATAAAGATTCCATAAAGAAAATTTGGTATGAAAACAAGCACTGCATTCTATGAACAGGTTACCTAAATGTATATCTTAAGCAGTGATAATAATCTGATTCGATAATCTGGTTTCTTCTCTGTTGACCATTTAAGAGCAAGTTTCCCCTCTCTGACACCACCAGCTAAAGCAATAACGAGCGGTAGCAGGCAAGAAACATTTTGCCTGCCAAGGCATATAGTGATGCT
>NW_009617939.1:0-13535 GCF_000690535.1 Cariama cristata
CTGGAGGTATTTAAAAGACATGTGGATATCATGCTCAGGGACATGGTTTAGTAGTGGATTTGGCAGTGTTAGATTAACGGTTGGACTCAATGATCTTAAAGGTCTTTTCCAACCTAAATGATTCTATGATTCTATATAGTAGCCTGTATTTCAAACATTAAGGGTGCAGTATATCCCAAAATAGATGGAGAGATTTATAGTAGATTCCTCCAAGATCTGTAGGTCCATGAGAGCAGCCAGTGAAATTTGTTCTTTGAAACTTAGGCAGAACTTAAGTCATATAAATCTCCCCCAAGAACGTTACTGTAAAAGTTTTTTTGACATTTCCAGAACATAGCTAAATGCCTCTCTGACTGATGTTATGATAGTTTCCATATTCTCCCCAATCCCAAGAGTAGTAGCAGCTAGTTGACAGTAATGGGAAGACTGATTTTTTTACATATATTTCATTTGTGCTAATGTAATTGCTTTTGTCTGCTATGTTTCATTAGCCACCTGAGAGAACACAAGAAATGGCAGAAAAACTCATGAAGTTCTCCCATTTTCTATGTGATGGTACAGGATGATAGGGCCTCCAATAATCTTCTTATAATCTTCATAGCTCTTCATGCTTATAAATTATTTTTCCAATGACTTATCACTTTCTTTCCTTTAAAAATATACTTGTGTCTATTTACTCTTAAGGGATACTTATGTACATTATCTGATGACAGTCACTCTTCTTCGCTATTCCTCCATAGCAGAATATCTAACATAAGCATTCAGTTACTCCAAATCCCATCAACAATCAAAAGAACAAAATTTAAAAGCTTTAAAGAGAGGACTGTCAGATGTAATGTATAATGTAACTTCAGAGAAGGAGTATAAAAGAATGCATCTTCACATTATGCCAATTATTTTAAAGTTAGGAAAAACACTCATATGCATGAAGTCGGGTATGAGTTTAAGTTGTTTGATGGCCTGAGGCTTTGAAACTTAGTACAAAGACTGTTAAAGTAGCTGTTCTTTCCTCTTCAAGCAGCTAACAAAGCCTTTGCTGACCAGATTGCTTTCCATGGCACAAGAACATGCTAACTTCCTTATTGAACTTACAAATGGTCTATCCAAGTGTCATTTATTAAAGAACTCTTTTGATGATGTACAAGAAGGAAGAGCATTTATGATCACTTCTGGTTTTCTTCTGCAACACAAGACTTCTGTAATTAAACTTGACATAGTTGATTTTTTAAAATTCAAAAGCAACTGATATATCTAATAAAATTGTATAATATCCCATATTTAAATTTCTAAACGTTCAAACCACTTCATAGTTTGTACGTATTTGTATTATATAGATACAAATACTCAGCAAAGGCAGTGCTGTTGAATTTCATGCTTTATCCTTCTTTTTGTAACTTGCTTTCAGGTTCAGTAATTACATTTGCAAGTCAAAATAATATTTACTGTATTCCTAAATTTTGTATATATCTAAAGAGAGTTTGTAGGTGCAATTTAAAAATGGAAAATGCACACACCATTAATTAAAAACTTTTTTTTCTAATTACTATCATTAAAAACTTAAACTATAATCTGGAAATCAAACTATTGTCTTCTTGCTAACAGCAATATGGATTCAGCAGTTGCAGATTTGCAGAGAACTTGCAAGGTGCTTAATCAGAGCTTAGTGACTGTTACCATAGAATGACAATTCAAGAAACCTCAGACAAAAAAAAGGAAATGCTAGAGCATCCTACAAATAAGGAAAGGATTAAAAATCCAAATCTTAAACACACACACAAAAAAATTCTCAGAGATTTTGTATGAAACCTGTGGTCTACAGAACATGGAAGGATAGGTGGTCATAGTAATTGTTCCCAGGATAGTCATCTGGCCTAGAGCCCATTTTTCAATGTGATCTAGGGACTTCAGTGGTTATAAGAGTATCTTGTGGGACTCCTTAAGTCCCACTAACTCCCATCAACTCAATAGAGTTAAACAGTTTTATACAGTGCAGACAATTCAAGACTGGAAGGAGTGGCTGATACACTGGATAATTGCGCTGCCATTCAGAGGGACCTCAGTGGGCTGGAGAAATGGACTAACAGGAACATCGAGTTCACAGGAGAGAAATGCAAAGTTCTGCATCTGAAGGGGAGTGACCCCACAGACTGGCAGCTGACCAGCTGGAAAGCAGCTCTGCAGAGCAGGCCCTGGGGGTCCTGGTGGACACCCAATTGATGACAAACCAGCAACGAGAAGGCCAACGGCCTCCTGGGCTGCATTAGGCAGAGCATTCTCAGCAGGTTAAGGAAGGTGATCCTTCCTCCCTGACCAGCCCTAGTGAAACACACCTGGCGTGTTGGGACCTGCGCTCGGCTACCTGAACAGGAGAGACATGGACGTGAGTCCAGAGAAGGGCTACGAGGGGCCCGCTGACAAATGAGGAAAGGCTGGGAGAGCTGAAAGTGGACAGCCTGGAGACAAGAAGGTTCAGGGTGTGTGTGTGTAATTTGATTAATATATATAAATACATTATTTGGGGTGGTAAAGGAGACAGAGTCAAACTCTTCTCAGTGGTGCCCAGTGACAGGATGAAAGTCTTTGAGCACAAACTGAAACACAGTAAGTTTCACTTAAATATAAAAATATCTTTTTCACTCTAAGGGTGATTGAACACTGTAACAGGTTGCCTAGAGATGTTGTGAAGTCTTCATCCTTGGAAATATTCAAAAGCTGACTGGACAAGGCCCCAGGCAACTTGCTTTAGGGGATCCTACTTTGAGGAAGGGGATTTAACTATATGATCTCCAAAGGTCCCTTCCAAACTCATTTATTCTGTGATACTGTGATAGCAGTACAGGTATTGTTTCAAGTACACAGATCCAAAGATTTGCTGAGGGTCTGGAGGGCAGAACTAATATCTCTGAATCCTGCATGAAACACACACACAGCCAGTGCAGGGCACAGCTCCTGTGATTGCAGTGTGAGACCTGGTTTAATATATGGGTCATGTCTTCTGCACCCACTTCAGTCCATTCCAGCTTCAAGTCCTACTGTGGGACTTAATTACAGGCTTGTATCATAGAGTCATAGGATCACTTAGGTTGGAAAAGACCCTTATCATCAACTCCAAGTGTAAAGAGTCCTGGTTCTTCCTTTGCATCTATATCCACCCTACACAGAGACTGAGAAGCCTCATGGGATAGTTTGTCTCTTGCAAAATTTCTCCATGTGTAACACCCACAATGGGTCCATTAGACCTGAGGCTGCTTTCTGTTGCTGGAGTAGCACAGCACCTTTCCTAGGGCCGAGCATCTCACCCTGAGGGAAGGCAGGGAATTGGACTTTTACTTTTGAACAGGCACAAAATGTTTCCTTCCTTCTCCAATAAACAGAAAGGCCTTAGCAGCACACAATTGTAATTCAGAGAACATGGTGTCTAATGTTCTCTTCAAGGGCAATAAACTCTGACCTTACCAGGATATTTTAATCACATTTTTCATGTTGTGAAGGGCAATCCTGTCTTTCAGTAAAATACCTTTATATCCAGACTACAAAATCAGTATCAGCAGTTCAGAGCAACTATACAGAAACCTTTAATGAAAGGTTATCGGACAACCATTTCTACTGTTGCTGGATACAGGAATGTCCTTGAAAGATTAATACTTTTCAAATTCACGCTCGGTTTTCTGTTCAGAGTAGAGGATGGTATAAAACATACATGTGAAATACATATGCTCTTGTTCTTCTTAGTGACAGTAGGGTGGTAGGTAGAGGTAGGTCCGTCTGGGTGTTTTTATTATAGTAATTTTGCAGATACGGACATTGACAGTTTATGGATTAGGATGCATTTTTCCAGGAATGTCTGGATGAAGACATCCAAATCCAGTGGTACTGCTGTGTTCCTGCAAGCCCTGGACTGGACTGGGTCCTGAGCTACCACCTCTCACAACTGCAAGTCCTGCAGATCATCAATGTTTGCCCTTGTGATCCTGCAAAGACTTTTTGTTTAATACAGAGGTCAGCAGGAGTCCTCATCTCCCAGAGGAGGGATTTTGCACTGTTGAGTGGCAACGACTCTTCCACTTCAGTTTCCAGTTGAACTCAGTGGAAACAGGAAACTGAGAGCTACCATGTGCTGCCCACTGCTATAGGTGTCTTCTGAATCTTAAATATCTCTAGGTAGCCACATTTTCCCTTCTGGGTGCCACTAGAGTTGTACCACTCTAAGAAAGACATTTGCACACCTACAAGGCTGAGCTGCCCAGAAATGCAGCAGTTGCACCTCTTTGCTACTAACTAGAGAAAGAGAAAAAAATATGAGGGTGGGGTTTTTTTATATAATCTGTCAAGAACTGAAAATTTTAAAGCACACACACACACACACAGTCTTTTTTGTTTTCATTAAAGATTTTTTTTAAAATAGCCCTTCATAAAACTGTTTTGGTTCTCCAGATTTGTCTTACGTATCTCCAAACATTGTTCCCAACTATTTTATTTTTTTTTTATATCATCTTGTGAGGCGTTTAGTCTGACTGTTTCTACTTTTTTATTAACATGTTTCTCCTTAAAAAAATCATTGGCATGATTGCGAGGTTTTCTCTTTTTTATAAACTCTTTGTGGAAATAATAGATAAGAAAATGTCAAAAGGCAAGTAAAAAGGTCAGAATGCATGACAAAAATTATTTATGATACAACTACATTGTGTGTTTATCGCAAGGATGTATTAATTTTATGCTCCCATAACGATTAATTGAGCTGACTTTAACAAATGGATGTGGATGTTCATGAGGAGGGCAACATAAAGAAGTCATATGAGCTTGTTCTTGGTTTTACCCAGAATAAAATATAGGTTACACATGTGGTTACCATGCAGTGTCACCCATCAGATGTCAGCTTAATATCAACTAGCATGTTTGTAGTGCTGTCTATAGACATGGTTTTAATTGCTTTCAGCACCGTACTGTCTAAACATAAAGAAAAGAACTTGAACAGTGGGACCTGGCTGGGACCTTATTTTCCTTTAAGAACAGAAATTCTTATTTTTTTGCAGTTTGAAACGTTTGTACCCATCTTGGAAAGGACACATCTGGCCAATGCTGACTGGCTGAGTGGCAGAACTTACGCTCTAAGAACTGAGTTCATCCTTCTAGGGAAAAAAAAATTCAAATTGTTATCAAGAAGGAGACATAAGCAATTTTCTAGGATATCTGAAATGCTTCATTTTACTTGTGTTCTGATAGCTAACGAACCAAGGTTGTTGGAGGAAACTGCTTAAAAACCCATCAGAACCAGCAGGCATATCTCCATCAAACAGAACAGGCTTTGGATAAAGCGTTAAAGACTAGAAAATGTCTCACCCTGTCACTAACTGTGTCCTTTCTCCTTGAGCCCTTTCATAGATTTAACTATTAGCACTGTCTGGCTTCCAGAAAACATCAACCAATTGGGAAGATCAGTTTATAAAACTAATTATCTTTGGTTTTCTTTTTTAAGGCTCAGAAGTAATATTCTCTCCACTGCCTGAAATTCCAGTAAGAAATCCACTTTATCAGCTAATTCTTGATTTAAATTCTTGGATGGTTTCTGTGCCATGAAACACAGCATTGTCAACCTCGGTATTCATACTCCAGCACGTCCAAGGCCACACACGATTTCTTTTCAAGCACTCATCTGCTGAGTGCTCCTAAAAGAGCAATGTTTACTTATCATGACTGCTGCTACGTTGATCTAAATAGTAGATACATGAGCTAAATACTCACTAAGATGAAACACTGCTTTGATCAAGCAAATTTCCCTTTGAAGCCAATGAGCTTCCGTGTGAACAGATTAAGAATGACCTTGGTCCTGAGTGGGTGCTTTTGAACAACCTGAGCTGTAAAAATGTGGACAGCATTCATGGTTGTGCATTGGATCAAAGTCTGTATGAACTTATACACAACTATCTCGATGTAAACCATCTGGGGGGCTTCTCTTGTTAGTTTATGTCCACCAAGATTTAATAGTCTCCAGCAGCTCTCACTGGTGTCAGCAGGATTCATTATTCAACATCAGAGATGGCAGTTGTTTTCTCTTGTATCATTTATTTAATATTCCATGAACAGTCCAGTTTCTATTTCTCAAGCTTATACAAGCAGTGAAAACAAAGGCATGGCTTGTATTGTCAGGCAAGGAGATTTTGGCCCATGGTAAATACCAGGGTTTGATGTTAATCCCACCCTTGTTTTATACCAGAATAAACCACTGCCTTCAAAGGAATTAGTCCTAGGTCACACCAGTGTCATTGCAGAGTGAATCCAGCACGATGTGCCTCCTCCACTAGCAAAGTGGCAGAAGAAACCTAATCCTTCATTATTTGTCTGTGGCGTATTCTGCCAGCCAAAGGACTGAATCAACTTTTTCCCACAGCGCACTCTGTACTTCTGATGTCAGTCTGACTTCTAGCTCACCACACTGAAGCATTCACCGTGACTAATAGCAAAACAACACCCACAGGTTTCACAAAGGAAAATGTTTGTCCTCGCCTAACTCTCTGAGATAAAGTTTTAATCCAGCTGGTCTGGAATGCTGTAACCTCTCATGGCTTTTGTCTGGTACATTTCCATTTGCTCCCACGTCCCTTTCCTATTTTCTCTCCAGGGTAGTTCCTAATTGAGAGTTAAAAAGTGGAGATAAAGCAGACTTAAAGACAAAATTGAGTGACATTAGATAGTTATCAATAAGATTCCCATTTAACCTTGAGTGATTCATGTCTTCCGCTGTGCCTAAGCTGTGTTCAGCTCAGCTCTGGAGGACAAAGACTCCTGGGCCCTATTACCCCATCCCCAATCACCCTAAAGTTTTCCTTGCAGGTTCATCCATGTCTTCACGGGCTCTCCATTTCCTACAGTTTCCCAAAGTCCTATCAGCACTGGTTCTCAGTGTGGTTAAGGATGCCTGAAATTCTGTGTACAGTGAAGTCAGACTACAAACCACTACCTTTATGCTACCCAAGATTTCTTCAAAGTAAGCACAGGCCTCTGGTGCTATGATCTGCCATGTTTACAGCCCAACATTAGCATCAGATAGCTGAGAAAGTAGGCTTTCAGGGTTTTTTTTGATCTTTTTTTTATGTTTTGCTGGGAAAGGACTCTAAAAATTGCATTGCTGAGTTCTGTCTTTTCTTGGTTTTCAGGGGAACATCACAGTCAACAACAAAAGGAGATACTGAGGGGAAAAATAAACAGGGAATATAAAATTGTTTTCATTTGGGTTTTCAGGTCACTTCTCCAAAAATAATTTAAAGTGGAAGCAAAGCAGCCATAATGGGAAATTTGGAGAGAAGTGATATTTTTCTTAATATTTCTGGGCTAGCAAACCTACAGCCTGATCTGGGAACTCTAAGTCTATTCTTGTTGTCTCACGCATAAATCAGCTGTAGATTCAATGGGCAAACTCCATCTCTAATGATACCCATGCAAAATGACAGCCGCTTACAGGTGCAACTGTGGGAAAAAATTTAGCCTTGCCATTGGCCTTTAGTTAAAAATGCTGACATTAAAGTGTAAAGAGTCTTTGTTTCCAGCACTGTTTTGACTTTTTTTGGGTGAATAGTTTAAAAAAAGAACTACCGTGAGGAGTGGTTTGTTTGCCAGCAGGTATGACTGGTTAATACAAACAGCTGATCAGTAGAGCTTCCCATCACAGTAGAAGCAGGATTTGAAGGACAAGGGTTGTTTGGAAAAGGACACTCAACACTATGATATCCCTCATTTATTTTTCATTACCAGTATTTTCAGCACTATTTCAGTTAAACCAATTTACTGATTAATAGATATTAGTCTCAGTCTTACCCGGCCTGGAATGGCTTTCATAAGGCTGTCTTTATTTCTTGATGATGAGTCCAAGAGTAATTTAAGATCATTACGTTTCGCTATTACTTTCTTTCTCCATTGCAATACCAAAGGGGGAAAATTAGTTGCAAAATCTTGCTTCTTTCTTCCACCTATGGCCACAACTTGATAATTCAGAGGAAAACACACATGACTTGGCCTAACACACCTAGCAAAAAATATTAAAATCTTCTCTTGTGCGGTGCGTTGTTATAACTCTGCAGAATGCACTGAAGCAGGGGCACCTGTACACACATCATGACGATTGCCAGCTCCATTGGGAAGAGACGTGGAGTACCTACTGCAGCTAATTGCTGGGACATGCATACATTTGATGAAGTGAAAACAGCAATGAAGTGTGTAAGCAAAGATGAACTGCTGTCAGCCCTACAAACATAATTATTGCTCACTCGGTTTTGACATCCTACTTTGGATAAGAGCAATTATCTAGAGCAATAAAAACAGCTGTGCAGAACACCTCCCCAAACTCACTTAGCAGAAATGCAGACTACTTAATTCTGTTTTCCTTAAAATGTAGTTAAACCCTTTCTAATGCTGCAAAGCAGCTTTGATTAATTTTTTTTCTACCATTACTCCTAATCAGTTGTATAATCTATTAAGGGAAGTACTAGGATTTCTTCTGCCTTGGCTATCTTGCATTGATTTAGGCAGAACTATGGAGATAACTTGAGGAAATTTTCCAAAAGTGGCTTTCACTTTAGAGGTCCTAGCTTTAGGCTGTCCAGGCTCACCCTAAAATTCTATGATGCTCTCAGGCATTTCCAGACTGGATGTCAGCTGGAATTTTTTGTAACTGAGAAGTTATCTATGATGTCTAATGCCTGGTTCCCAAATACTAGTACCTCTGATTTGGGATGCAGTTATTTACAATTCAGATATCCATGTATATAATGCAAGGGGAAAAAATAGCATTTGGTAAGGGTTGCTTTGAAAAAACTCCAGGAATTATTTTTAATTCTCGGTGTCTAGGATGTTGTGAGTGTGCTTCCCCATTTCAGATTAATTTCTTGTAAATCTTTGTTTAGATGCTGTAACTTTTATTAGGAGCAATTTATTTTTCTTGTGGTTTCAAATGGAATGTGGCTTCTATTGAACGTAATTACTTTGGTATTTGAACAGTAAATGTGCAGCTTGTAAGGGAGATCCACTTCCTCACAGAAAAAAACGTAGGGAAAAATTTGCTGTTAGAGTGAGCTTCCCGAGTCTGAAATATGGAAGTGCAGAAAGGGAACTCCACAGCTGCTTTACACTCCCTTCTGAGCAGTGGGCAGGGGAATACCATCACTGGGTTTCCTAACATACCCTGACTGCCATGGGCTGCTGTCAGTGTGTGCTCTGTTGCGCAGGCTTTTGTGCTGTGCCTTGTTGTTTTGGTGGGTTGTGACAGGATCTTCTCCTGGTTGGACAGCACAGGTAACTTAAAGTAATTCTGTAGTACATGTACTGTGGTTTCGAGGTTACGTATATTTGGAGAAGAAAACAGATTCCTGTGTGAGCCTTTTACATTTAGTTAAACACACCTAATGAGGTGACATTTTTGGACAATAAAATTATGACATCTGGAAGGTTTGGCTTCAGATTTCTCCTTGTAATTACCCTGCAATGCAGCTGCCTCAGAGTAGAGGGAGAGGGTGCCTAACCAGCACACAGAAAACACTGAACAGGGAGGGTTATTTATATCAAAGAATAAGACTGTTCTTTCTAAATAAGAACATTTCAGGTATATGTAATAGCATCCTGTGTGCAAAATGATGAGTGCTGCGCTGCTCAGTGCACAGGAGACGTCATTACCAGATATCGTTGTGTAGTTCAGGATTAGTTCCTAGATGAGGGTCAGAGAGTTCAGCAGAGTACACTGTAGCCATGGAAAACAGTTACTAAAAATTGAAGGTCATTTACCCATCTCTGTCCATTCGCCTGTATGCATGGGCTATGACCCTACTACTGACATTGTCCCAGACATGTCTAGTCACTTTAATATCTATAAAAAGGACCAAAAAAAGTTATCCAAAGTCTTTTTTTAATTAAGATTATACCTGAATCATGCCTGAATCTTAAAATTTAGACAAACTCATGGGTAGCTAGAGGACATGTGCCAAAAATTACTTGCCATTTGGGGCTGCTCAATGGCACTAACAGGGTTACGTATTTGCTTGACTGCCTCTGTGCATCATTCAAGTTATGTCAGCCCTTATGTGTCTGATGTGATATGATATGATTTTCCTGAAAGATCTCTTGTACCACACCATGTTGCAAAAGTCTTGCCATAGTTGATAGCTGACTTACCAAATTGCATGGTTTGAGCTACCTATGAAGAACTTAATCAGACATTCAATTTTCTACTTATCTAATGGATTCAGTGAAAGGAAGAGCAAGAAGGAAATAGCTATTTTTCTAACAGCAAATAAAACTCTTGTTCTGGATACTGAAGATACATATTTCTGAATTCTGTCTTGAACTAGAACAATTGATTTTATGAAAATGTGTCATTGTTCAGAGGGAAAAAGGTCTTTGTTTTCTGAATAATTAGCAGTGCAGGAGCAATAAGCATGTTAGGATATTCTGCAATAGGATGGAGAAAACTGTTTGGGTAATCTAATAATTCCTTGGGGCACACCATGTGTTTTGATAGGCCCAACTTGCCTTGCAGGCTACAGATTTCATGCACATTAAAGGCCAGACTGTGTCCCTCAGTACATAGTGAAGTCCTCTAATGCCTGCTCTGAAAGCAGTAAGACCAGGTTTCTTGAAAGATCTCAGCTCTCCTAGAGACATTATTAAGATCTGAGTTTTTGAAGAATCAGCCATGTTCCTACAGGAGCTGTGCACAGCTGAACCACAAAACTCAGTTCTAAACACAAAATCAGGAGGTGACACTGATACAAATCAGGGGTGGGTGGAGTGGGTGAGGTAAAGCACTGCTCTGAACTATCATAGTCTGTGCTTGACTGAATTTACCAGGAATAAACAATATACCTTTCTGCATCCCTGTCTTCTGAGGTGTATGATATATTCCTGTTTTCAGTAAACTATGTATATGTAGATCAGATAAAAGAGTTAGCACTCATTCCAGCTGTGAGTAGGAGTTAAACAGCTGGTGTACTTATGCAGTGGAAAATACAGAGGATTAGGGACAAATGAACTTTCTGGAAAGTCATAGCAGCAGTTTGGGCACCTTTGTGGGACAGGTTGGTTTCCAATAAATGTTGATGAAGAAGCACCCACAATCTAAAACAATGAAAAAAAGCCTCTATCTTGGCCTTCGGCATGTAGCAGTTAGACCGAGGAGAAGTCAGGAGTGAAGCTGGGGAATAAAAAAAACTCCTTACAAGGTGATTTAACAATAAGGCACCAATGATTTCAGTATAATGAGTTGGCAGCAGTGCCAGCTATGAATGTTCACGTGCTTCCTCTCCCTGTGGAGGCTGTGCTGTGAACTCAATCAGATGATTGCTCTAGATAGGAAAATCACTGCCAACGCCAAATGTTTGTTTTTTAAGTTGGCCAGGGTCCCTGATATAGTTCACAGTGTGGTCCCACAAATAATTGATTTGGCATGACAAAGGGGAAGCTGTGCTGAGGGATCAAGGTGGGCAAGAGGCAGTACAGAGATACAGGTACTTACTAGTTTTGCTGCCAATAGCTTTGATTCATAAAATCGTGGTCTCAGCTGGAGATAGAGGCTTGCTGCAGCCCAGCAGTGAGAGTGGCAGAGTCTGTGCTGCCAGATGTTCCTATTCTATACAAAGTAGAGCATTTTGGTCTCAAATCCCACACTTCTCATGCAACCCTCAGTTCATTCGTGGTGATCAGTTCTTTTAACAGTATAAGTTATTTTCCCTTAAAGTAACCTAAGCAAGGGGGTGATGGAGAAATGAGAGACGGCAATGGGGTTTCTGAGACATTTTAATTACTAAAACCAACCTTGTGGCAAGCTGCTATTTTTAGTTAAACAACTAATGATGAATCAAAATGCTTCTCCAAATCTAATTAACCAATAATAATTACCATAGCAACCAGTTCTTTGTGTGGCACATGCTGAAAACACTCTTAAAGAAGCACAACAGCTTTACTTTCCCAGTTTTCCCAAAACAGACAAGAACTACTCTAATCTGTTGTTGAAGTCAGTCCAAAATTAGAAAGCAAAATAGGAAAAAATTAAATAATTCCCCACAGGCTCATTTCAGGAATTAATGAAATTCCTGCTCTTTAGGACTGATCTGCCTTGAGAAGGTCCAACTGGAGATTATATGGAAAATAATTTCTTTGCTTTTCAGATGTGTTTTGGCGCGATCAGCCCCAGCACTGCTCTATTTCTATGTAACAGAACAAAATTACCTGCTGAAGACGTTAATAAAAGGTTTATTTCTGCAGAGCACACTAGGGTTTCTTCCTGCAGTTGAGGTAGTAACAGACAAGTTCAGTGCCCTCCTGGATTTCAGAATTGTTTCTAAACTTTTTCAGCTTTCTCTCCTCCACCTCCACTGTGCTTTCCATGTGAATCTATGCTACTGTTGGTTCAACTATTCACAATGAAGGATGTCCGTAACAATTACTGTCTTTTAGGACTAGCTATCAATCAACATATTTACAGTCTGTTGGGTTTGTTGAATGTTCCTAAGTATTCACTTTGCCTCAGGTTATGGACTTTTTGGAAGTGCTGAACTCAATCAGTGTACATTCAGTAAATGTCTATTACTAGCAGGTCTTAGAAAGCACTGAGTTAGGAGACTCTACAGCTGGCCTTATGGCTGTATATAATTGTCCCTGATGGACAATTGCTCCTTTTCAAAGAGGAAACTTGTGGCAGAATTAAAACACAATTCAATTATGATTTTTGAAGTTTTAAAATTTCTGGGATTTGCAAACTCTTCTCTAACTCCCTCCCAGTTGTCCATAAACTCACAGGAATCTCTGTAAACTCCAAATCAAGGCAAAGTCAACTAGGCACTCTTAATAGCAGAAATGCCTGCAAATCACTGTTATTACACTTAGCCCAGCTCTGCTCTCACTAACTCACCTGTAGCATTCTGAATTTCCTGTTTCCTGGACTACATTCAGTTTTGTCTCGTAAGCTGTCTGTGGCTGTGGTTCACCTACTACTTCACAATGCACTTGTGAGCTACTTCACTGTCTTTTCAATGAAATCTCCTTTTCCTGTTCTCTTACATTACTATATTGTACGTACTTTGACTGATACTTCTTCCTGACCAGCTGTGTCCAGTACCTTTTAATTGTTTCTTCATCTGACATCTGGGTGTTCCCAAATCCACTCAAAATGATATCTTGGTTTCAGCTGTCTTGGCAAAGCCCTTTTTATATAATGAGTGACAGATAAAAATGCAATTATTTGAATCAATGTGTACTATCAAATTTAAATTTAGCTTTCTTGTCTGACCTGCGTCCTGTCCTTTCATTGTCTTTGTTTTGGCTAGTTTTCACATCAGTTTTACAAAGGTCTCTGAGGTGCCTGTATGAAGGACATTTTATAAATGTAAATTTATTTGACAAGTGATTTCTCTGTGAACAAAGCTCTTAATCACCTCCTATGACAAATATGGGAAGCAGAGTTTTGGAATAAAAATTTTAACATCTGCTTCTAACTACCTGCATGATCTTGTCAAGTAACTTCTTTAGCTCTGCTCATCCTATTATGCGATTAT
>NW_009617939.1:13550-19158 GCF_000690535.1 Cariama cristata
GGACAGTGCTGGTCCTGTTACATAGATATTCTGAAGCAACACAGTGACGGGTACCTTCTTGTTTGCATTTTTTAAATATTGGAGAAGCAGACCTCCTCAGAGTCATATTTAACATCAAAATGTATCACTCATGGCTTTTTAAGATCACTTGCTGTCTCTGCTGCAGTTGCTTATTTGAGTGCTGTGCAAGGTACAAATCGACGAAAGAGCTTATAAATTTTGTGAAAAGATTTTCTTTTTTTCACATGATATCTCAGCTTCCCTACTGTGCGAGCATTGATTATCTTCAGGTCAGTCAAAAAGATATGAAACAGTGTACTTCTTATAAAATCAGAGTCTGTCCTGGCTTATGGCCCTGATAGGCAGTAGAAAATCCTGCAAGACTTCTGAAATTGCCTACAATAAGCTGTAGGAAAAAGGAGTGACAAGAAGAGACTCAAGTCTTATAGGTCTTTTTTATTCTTTTATTAACAAGAGTCACAGATTAGTATCCTTGCAAGGCATCGTGCTTTACTCTAGATTGGTTTCAGTCAGACTACTGTGTGTTAGAAAAGCAGATCCTGCCTCTGAGTAAGCTGTTGTTTTACCTGTAACATGTTTTCCATGATTCCCTTTGTCCAAATCGAATTATCTGCTCATGAAATCTAATTGAAGGCCAAATTCTACTGCATTTGCTCTAAGGAGATCTGCTGAAGTGAGTGGCACTAGTCCTGAGTATTAGCAAAGATGGGTGACTGAACTGGACTCATGAGGAACTTACAATTGAATTTGCAAACAAACAAGAGCACCCTGTCACTGCTTTCACTGTTGAAATGCACATTTCAAATGTGAAAGGCTTTTCTTTTTTTCACCCTATATTCTAGCTTTCCCAGTGTGTGAGCACTGATTATCTTCAAGTCAGTGAAAAAAGGTCTGAAACGTTGACTCCTGCAGCCACCCACAGCTGATTTCAGTTGTTCTGCTGAACAAAGTAATTCTGAACCAGTCTTATCTCATGTCAGCTCATCATACACTTCTTAGTAGCCTGCACCAGAAGGGAGTTATCTCATGGGCTGAATTACAGCATTCTCTGGTTTATCTTGGAGCAAAGGTGGAAATTGTCTGGGGAAACTAGCTGGGTCAGGGCAACCTGCTTCCAATAAAACAGAGTAAGGTAGATAACAGGGAAAAAGCAGTAAGCACAGAGGTGGAATAGTGACAAATGCAGTGAGACTAAGCAGTCTCAATTCCTCCCTTTTAAAAAACAAAAGATGAAGAGAGGTAATATTATAAGTCAGTAAAATCAGGAATAGTGAGAGGAAGATGAATTGGGAATGATTAGTCACTCTTTCTCATATTATAAGCATGATGCGGCACTCAAAGAAATGATAAGGCTGCGAATTAAAGCAGACAAAAGGAAACATTTTTATCACAAAGTGCCTAATTAAATTGTAGAAATCTTTGTCATTGAATGCCATAGTGGCCAAAGGTACAATTAACCTCAGAAAGTATCAGAAAAAATTAAGCAGAAGGATAGACTATGCCACCTCCAGCTCAGAGGTGCTGTAAACCACAGGATGCTGGAAGAGAGGAAGATAGAAGGATTATGCTAATTACGCCCTGTTTCTCACAAGCTTTGCCTAGATGTCTGTTACTGGTAAAGGTTAAACAAAACTTCATCTGGAGTCAGGGTATGCTTTCTTATTTAATCACGGCATATAAACGGTAAATTATTTTCCTGTAGAATCATAGAACCATACTCCAGATTCAGAAATACGGGAATATATAAAGCTGAAGTTTCTACCAGATGCATTTGGTTTGATATCAAATTTCACTTTCAGACCCACATGAATGTGAGGAGCGAGACATGCAGATCTGAGGCAAAGCATCGCAATGAGATTAGGGAGTTTTGCTAAATGTTTTCTCCCTTCTATTAGGACAGACAACATTTTGATTTAGGGAGGCTGATTGTCAGATACCACTACAAAAATGCAACATCTACCCAACAATGTTCTGCAACCACAGATTGCAGGAGTGTTCAAGTCTGTTTTGAGAAAACATCACTGAATGCTTGCTTTATTCCTATATTGATATCTATTGTTTTATCCTTGTATTCCTCTCTGGGCACCCTTTGTTTTTCACTATCAGAGACAGTATCCTGAATGATGAACACTTGATCTGTCCTGATGTGGCTGTTCTGATGTTGTTATGATCCTGTAGATATCACCCATAGCATTATGGTCCATAGCTGTCAGAGCATGGGTGGCTTTGCTGGGCAGGTGATGTGGCCACAGGGTAATGTAGCTCCCTCCTGCTCCACGGCTGGTCTGACACTGGGAGGGAGCAGTGGTCCTGCAAGGCAGGGTGAACCCAGTGGGACCTCATCAGCACAGTGGCTGTGACTGGACCTGGGCAGGAAGATGGGGAGCTGCAGTTTGCAACCTTTCAGCTGGTTCACTGTGCCCCGATGGCTTCTCTAGCTAACATAGCAGTCACAATGGTTTCTCCCTATGTGCTGAATTTGAGGAATATTAATAACTTCTGGAGTTCTTTTTCACTCTTGGCCCTGTCAGAAGTAAAAAACAGGCAGGATGAAGTGGAAACTGAGAGTTCATGTGAATTCGCAACCTATAACAGGGATGAGGTATGGGATAAAGCTGCTGAAACTGCAGGTCTGTCCTCTGTCTCTAGTGCCTGCAAATATTTTGAGTTTCTTATTCAGTTTCCAAAACAATCCTCACTTCAATGGTGTTGATATGCCCTGCCTTACAAACATACAGAGCACAAAGAGATATCAATGAAAGACATAAACCACTGAAATTTATACTGTTCAAGGATTCACTCCCATTTGTCTCTTTTAAGTTCATACTGCAACAGAAGAAGCTGGGACACACCTTCTACAAGGAAAAAGAGTGCAGCTTTTATGTAGGTCCAAGTGAAGGAAAGGTCTGTGTACACAGGCACAGGCTATGCAAGAATTTGTTATCCTTTCAGCTTCCCCTGTTGAATTGTTCAGGATTCAGATTGTGGAAGCTTGTGCTTTGGCATCAGCTGAAAATGACTTTATTTAATTTGGTCAATAATAACAAAGTAACTATTATCACTGATATTAATTCTTAGCTGACTCCCTTTGTTTTCCTTAATATGGCTTTCTTCTCAAACTAAGCCATGGAACAAATCACAAAGTTGCTCTTACAGAAGAGGCAGTGCAAAAACAAATTGTTAATTATGTTTGTAATCCTTCCTGACTAAGGCCTTATGAGTCAGTTCTTGGAAACATTGTTTGTGGTTCAACTAGAGTTTAATGCTCCCAAATACCACATATTTCTTCCTCAAGGCACAGAGAGTTTAACACCTTTGATGCCTCTAATTAAGATCCAAGAGATTCTTTTATGCACACTTTCCTAACCGTTATTTTCACAGCCTACATGACTGCAGAGCAGTCACTCTCTCTCTCCCGCTCTCTCTCTCCCACCCCGCCTCCCCCCAGATATTTTTGCTTCTCCTGTCTGATCAAATCTTATTTGTTGTTCTTTGCAGATAGCGGCTCAGGCAGTGTTATTTATGTGTATGAACACTGCAGGAATCTTCATTAGCTACCTATCAGACAGAGCACAACGTCAAGCCTTCCTGGAGACCAGAAGATGTGTAGAAGCCAGACTGAGACTAGAGACAGAAAATCAGCGACAGGTATTGAAGAAACAATCCTATTTTTGTATTAACTGGAACTGATAATTGGACAAGGCCAGGCTTTTGTAGCCTTGCTGACTCCAATGTGACGCCACCTGATTTGTGCAGGTTAAGTGAGTTTCATGCTGTTATTTTGCTGGTGTGTATCGATCTGATATGACATCTTAAAGATTTTCACTGGGAAACAGGATGAATAGAGAATGGCTGTTCAATGTCCTTTCCCATAGAAGAAGAAGAGGCCATCAAAGGAAACAGCAACTGGCAGGTGCTTAAAAATGGTTCTTTACACAGAGGGGTTAAGCTGGGGAACTTCATGTTTCAGAGTGTTGTGAGTACTAAAACTTGTATCAGCCAAGTGACAACTAAGCAAGTTCACGGAAGTGAACTCTATCTAGGCAGAGAAAACATCTCCTCTGTCTCACAGGTGAGTTTTTGGAGCTAGGAGGCCAATGCAGGGAAGTATCACTATATGCTTTCTCTGCTCTTAAACTCTTCCCTAAAAATCTCCTTTTGGCCACTGTGGCCACTGTGCACAATAGCGTACTGAGTTAGGTGAACTTTTAATCCGAGCAGATGTGGTTGTTCTTAGGTACACCATCTTTTCCAATCTAGAATAAGAGGCATTGAATAAAAAGTTTGCTCTTTATTATTCTGTACCAAGTCAGCAAAAATGAGATATAGCATGCTATACATGCATTCCCACTGAAATATCAGAAGGTTCACCTGCTGTTTAAAAACTTGCATTAAGATCAAAATACAGCTTGTCTGTATACATATAAAACACTGCTATTTCATTATCAAATGAATTTAGACTTTCATTTTGTCCTGTTGTAGATATATATATATATATTTCTTCTCAGTTTTGTTTAATTTCCTTCGTGAAAGCCATGCTCTTATATAGAGATCTAGGAATATGTCATATTCGAGACTTTACTGACTACTCACTCAGTATGAATGCATACCTAACTGTGCTGAGTAATGCAAGTTGCCTATACCAGAACATCTCTCCAGCCATTGTTGACTAAAGAGGGATGCTATCTAGGATGCTCCGTTCTCATTTTAACTGTAGGACCACATTTTTATTGATTTTGGTTTTTTGTGAGTTTGGGTTTTTTTGCGTTTTTCTTCTTGTCTAATCCTTTATGACCGAATATTTTGTAAGCTTTACTTTGATCATTGTTTTGTAGAGTTCATTATAAAAATCTTTATAAAACGTTAGCAAAAGATTCCCCTGTTCCAGATCGTTTTGATGACTTTCCATTAGAAAGATTTTATTTTCTTATGGAAAATGAAATTTCTACAAAGATAACATTTTTTTGAGAAATTCAATTTTGTTGAAATTTTATTTCCTATTAGGAAAATGAAGACAGATTTTTTCCATTTCGGTGGGATTAAAAAAATCAGATTTTTTTTTATGAGGGGGGAGTAGGGGTTAACTCTGAAATATTCGACTTTAATCAGTCAATGTTGAACTGTGCATTTTGTCTTGGCCCAGTGCCTTGCAAGGCTTCAGGGCTGTGCTGTCCCCTAAGGCAGAACTTCCTGGAGAGTTACCTCACTGCAGTTAAGACTCATCTATAAGCAAAGCAGTGTGTCATAGCCATCATATGACTGGCAATGCATAAGGGAAAATGTATTCAGGCAAAGGATAATGCCCACAAGAGAAAAATACAGATATCAGAACACCAAATGAAAGATCTCTTCTAAAACCCAATTTAATGATATACTAACACAAAATTTATGAACAAAACATTTTGAAATATTTCTGAATAATTTTGTTGGAACTTTGAAATTGTGTTATTACACACACCTATAAATATATATATATGTAAAATACATGTAATATGTAATATGGTTTTCAGCTTTTCATTTGTATTCAGGACAACAACAGTGACAAAATATTCTAATACTGAAATGTCTTGAGGAATGGGGAGCCTGT
>NW_009617939.1:19169-24329 GCF_000690535.1 Cariama cristata
CTTTCCCTAAGCTTCTGAAGTAGTGGCTTATTGAAACAATTTTTAAACATATCTTGTTTAAGAAGACTGGCAATGTCGTGTTTTAGGTGACTGCTTTTCTTGAGCAGCTTGTTCATGCTCACTTGATCCATATCTGCAGGCAGTAATTCAGTGACTGATAGCATTTTTCTATCTTGAAGATACGTATTTCATGACACAGGGGATCTGTAGTTCACATGAATGTAAAAATCATATTGCCTGTTAATACATATCACATTTTTAAAAAGTAAGGATTAAATCCTGATGAAGTTTAATAAATTCATTCTATGACTTTCCAGAAAATAGCTCTGACATATGAAGAGGGGAAGAAGGGCGGAGGAGTGTGTACAGGCCAACAGTTGTGATGTGGCTTCTGAAATTTTCTGAAAACATGTCTGAGGAGCTAAAAACGTGCAGCAGAAATAGAGGAATAATTATTTCTGTAATTCTGCCAGATAATAATTCCAAGAATTCCAAATTCTGTTCCACTTTTGATTTAATTCTCCTCCACTTCTCATAAACTGTCTAAACTCAAGGTTCTTCTTAAGGGTCAAGATTTTTATGGCTTTCAGTTGGTGGTACTACTAATTTTTACAGTAAGAGCTGACATAATTAAAATCTCTCAAGGTTTGTTTCCACCCCATACAGCTTACACTTAAACTGAAAATAACAGATAATTACAATGGGTAACTGCATCGACGTGTCATACATATGACACTTCGTATGAAGTACAACAGCTTCCCAGACAGGTCGCATAGGTTCTGGTTTTGTCCTTACTTTGTTTAAATCAGAAGACCAGTAAAATTAAAGAAAAAACATGAGTTAAAAAATGCAATAAGGAACGGTATACTCTTCCAGAAGTAATTGCAGAATACGACTCCAATTTTTTATAATTATAAAGGTTATATCAATGCTTCAGATATACTTCTGTTCATTACTCTGCTTTGTTAAAACTAAGAAATCAAGTTTCTACACTCTCAAAATGACCCTTCCTATTTCTCAATATCCCTTAGATTTGTCATCTCTAATCATCCATCATTCTAATAATGAAAAATGCTACTGTTATCATTATTCAGTATTGTGTAATGCCTAAAAGACCCAGTCACAGAAAGTCATCCAATTGTGAGCCAAACATTTTATGATCTATGTTTTGGAGACAAGCGAGAGGTGCCATTAGACATGTGGAATTGTAGAAAGAAACAATAATACTGATATTAAGGATCTGTTTGGGTTTCAGAGATTTTTAAGAATTCCCTAATGAGTATTTGCAGATTTTCTGGAATACAAATACAAAGTTTCTACCGCATCTTGTGATGAAAAGCAAGAGATTGGTCTGTATTTCCTGATAAATTTCATATAGATGAGCTGAAATTTTTTCAGTGGAAGCAGTTTCATTCATTCGTTTTGCCATCATACTTTTTTGTAAACTGCAATGAAAATAGAAGGCGAAACTACCAAAATCCCACTGAGCACAAAAAACCTTTTTTGTTGTTTATGCTACTTTGAGCTGAAATTTGGACAGTTAGACAGGATAGTTTGTTTTCCAGATGTCGTTATTTTCCAACAGTCTCTTCTTTTTGTGGGATTTTCAGGGTTTAAGGGCTCCTTGCTCTATTTCAGTATCACTGTGAGGTTTTCCAGTTTGACAGTCAAAGCTATTTTGCTCTGTAGAAATGTCTGTGTGTCATGTATTGTTTCTGTAAATGTGAATTATCTCCTTTGTTTCATTGTCCACAGAAAATATCCTCAAGTGCAAGTTCAGATTTTACACTAATTATAATTCATTCGCTTACTGCACAGGAAGGAAGCAGGTGAAGTACACACCTGTATGATGGAAAAGACTTTAAGGAGCCTGGCCAAAGTTTTTCAAAGCTTTTAAGTGACTTAATTTCCAGTTTCCATGTTTCCAAAAACTCTACAAACAAGCTCCTACGTCCTTCCTCCCCCATCACCATTTACTCTCAACATGACTTTTAAGTAAAATTTTCAGAAGTATTTCAGAAAGTTAGGAATTTTAGTCATATTTTCAAAAGTGACTAATACATCAAGGATTTGATTTTTTATTTTTAAGCACCTGGGTTTGTTAAAAAGTGCATATTAGCATTTTCAATTACAATGAATTTTCTAACTCTAATTACTCTATTAATAAAGTGAACAGTACTGTGGATATAAAGGAGAATTACTCCAGCAGTCATTGCTAATGATGTTTATGCACTTAACTGTACGGCATCTTTGTGACACCATTTGGAAATCCCAGCAGTACATGAAATGGAGGAAACATCTGTGTCTACTTCTTTCTCAATTTTCATTACAAAATTAGAATTTTAGTGAAAGTCTAAAACGTTTCAGAGCTTGACTTAATTAAATGAGACTCCATTGCTGATGAGTACTAGAAAAACTCTATGATAGAAAGAGAGAAATATCAGAGAAAGAAGCTAGAGAAGGTAGCACAGACAAAATAATATATTGTAAACAGTCTCTGTTTGTCAGTTATTGATAAAATCATTAATTTAAATATTTTCTAATGAAATGTACTTAGCTGCTTGTGCTTAAGATACGTAGTAATATCAATCAACCAAAAATGGCAACCATAAAATGTCCTCCAGTTTTGTTTTCAAAACATTGTAATTACAAATAAACAACATGAAGTTCTCAGTTTTCTTAAGTCCATTTTATTACAATAATATCATCACTTTCCACTACCTGTTTGAAATTTTGGGTCAATATTTTGATTTGATATCTATGCGTTTCGAAAACGTTGACACCAAGCGCTGTACTTTGTTAATAACCACTTCAAAAAGAATGTCTTCCTTTTTACTTTGATTTTATTGTAAGGACACAGCAGGTAATTCTGCGTTCATCATATCTGGGCAATGAAAATAGAAAGTATAACTTACTTTCTTAATTAGCAACTGCAGAACTTTCAAAACCAGTAAGTATGTAATTTCCCTCAATGTGAAAATGCTGTGAAATCACCTTAATGAAAAGCAGGAACCTGCATTAAATTTTGTTTTTGTTTCTATTTCTTACCATACAAAACCCCTAAGTTAAATGAATGACATATTAAATCCAGACATATATTGAAATGATGACTTTATGAAGAACTGAATTTATAACATCTCTGGTGTCCTTACCTGCTCTTTCTCCAGCAATTCACCTTTACTTGAAATTTGTCTAACATTTTAAACTCTCGAATACTACCATTAAATTAAAAATAGTCTCTCAGATAACTTTGTCACTCTGCCTCTTCCTCCACCACAGATACATACACCAACTTATACATATCTGAAAACAATTAATGTGCAAGGAGGTTAATATTTGACTTACAAAATTTCTGATGACTGAAGCTGGAAATGGAGGTTTAAAACAGCTAGGAAGAGAACATCACAGAAGTTAAGTGGCTACATTACTTTAAAAATCAGTCCAGCACTTATCCGTTATCTTATAATAAGATCACAACATTATTGGACTGCTACTCATAGAAAAGTAATTTTATTCATAATTAAGAGACTTCTCCTGTATCATGGCAGCACTTCTACTCTCCATCCAAGACTTCTCTAGATCAATGAGACTAATGAAGCCCAGATAAAGCAATAGCAGAATATGGGGGGGGGGGCAGGATCCTGCTTTCAAGCTAAGCAAAGTTTTTAGACTGTATCCTACTAACATGAATAACCTGTGTATTGGATTAGTGTTCAAAAGAAATAACATAAAGCCTCTCTGAAACACTTTATTTGCATTATTTCTGGTAGATTTAGAGCACCTGGTGGTATCCTATGAAAAAAGGATCTTCTTTGCAGTTGTTTGAGACAACAGGTGAAATCAATCCAGATCTGTGTGGTGCTTATATTCATCCTTTGGTGAGGTGTTTGTTCCTGTTCCTACTGTAGCAGGTTCTGTATCATTCATGAAAAGAAAACTCCCTACCTGGTGTGCAGACCTTGCCAGCAAAGCTGTGCTGCCACAGATGTGCTAAGCTATTGGGAGGGCCTGAACTCAAATCAGAAAGAAATCCTCCAGTTTTTAAACCCTGAGAAGCCAAATAGAGAAAATTATTCTATTTTAGCACTACATTTGTGCAGCTTCAGTGGAGTCACCTAGTGCTGGAAGGTACTAAAGCCACAGTGCGTTGATGTCTTTATCAATGCTGTTTACATCCCCCTCCAACATGGTCTTTAGCAAGCAGGCACCTTTCTCTGCAGGTATCATCTCAAATTCCACCAAGAGGAGGTCCTCTTAAATGGAAATAAAACTTTTCAATGTCTTCCCTAAGCCTTATGAATATTTTCTTGGGTATCTTGCACACTGGTAGAGGAAACAGAGGTGAAGGCTAGAAGAAGGAGCAACTAAGAGAGCTGGTGAGGAACAATCGGTCTCTGTCTCTAGTCTTGCAAGGAGTACTCAGGTGAGAAGATCCAAGTTGGCATCGTGTCTGATCCACTGGGCTTCTGGGGATGTTTCCCATCAAGGTGAGATGAAGGCAGGCATCTGCAGGCATAATTATGGGTTTGGTCAGATTAGTGGGGAACAAGACGAAAAACCTTTTCTTCATTAAATGGTCTAATGAGAAGAGTCCTCTATGAGAACACACTAGCAGACGATTCCCTCCTGTAAGTCCTGCCACTGGCTCACTGGACACCTACTTTCCAGCTAATCTCTTTCTCATAGGGGATTCCACAAATTCAATTAAAGCTAATTTTGAAAGTTAAAACAGTTTGGATATTATTTCATTTGATTTCCACAAAGGATTTGAGCTTAACCACCCTGAAGAACTATTTGTCCAGGTGAGAAGAGGATTGTTTTCTTTTCTGGGTATGAATACACATTCTGTTTTTCTAGTGTGGGTACGAGGGCTGTAGAAGGATAAGACATCCCTTAGTTTTCAGAACAGTCTGCTGTTGACATATTTAGTCTCTCCTGCCTGTTATCTGTGGAAAAACTGTAATCCTGTCTTAATCTCTTTTTCCATTAGAGAACTGTTCTGTTTGACCATTTGTTTCCCTTCTACCTCTACTTCCAGAGGATTTTTTTCACATTCTCCTCTGCAAAAAACTCTATTTCCCACAGCTTTAAGAAGCTCTTTGCAGATTGATGAACTCTTTTTTTTTTTTTTTTTAAAGAAGCTTTTATTTCGTGTAGGTT
>NW_009617939.1:24360-36077 GCF_000690535.1 Cariama cristata
TCAAGCTCTTACAGATCTAGATTTTAATCAACCGTCAGTAATTTGCAACCTCTAAATTAAGAGCAGATTGGACTGGGATTGGAAAGGACACTTTAAGAGGGTTAAAAACTACAAAGACTTTTTTTAGTATTGGTGCTAAGAATATGAGAATCCTTCTAAACTGGTATGAGGATAAAGTTCAGATTTGAGTTAAAAAAGAGTAATCTGAATTTTGGAGATCACATGACCTTCTTTTTTCATTGTAAAAGTACTTTAAAATACTTCATAAATAAAAATTATTATCACAATAATTGAGGCTTTATTTTTAAAAGGCAGACAATAACCTCATAATTAAAAATTCTGTGTAAACCTCCCGTTAGAAGTTACATTTTTGTCAGCTTTTTTTCTTTATAAGAAACAATCTGTTAAATGTGAGATGCTCAGAAAGATTTCACAGTTATCCAGACTTTCATCTTGGTGCCTTTCTCTAAAGAACTATAGTCCCAATAGAAATTTGTTCTCAGCATTGCTCCTTTGGTACTTTGAGGGTCAAACAAAGTATAACATAGTGGTTAATCCAACAAGTGAAGGAATATGCAAACTTTATATTGTTCTTCACAATCCATATCCATATTGTGATTCAGTAAGTGACCTGTTTTCTAAGTCCAGTAACAGACTTTTCCTCCATATTGAGATGGGGGAAAGCAATATTTACATGCATTTATGCTTTTGTAGGTACCAGGGAACACATCGCAGGGCTAGCACGTACATTTTCTACATCTTCTTGTCTCAAAAAACCCCATCTGCTCAACCTTCTTGCGGTAGAAAACACATTTTGCATGTCAGTTTTTAGATGTTGTTCCTTCACATTTGCTGCTACTGTTTGTTTCTTATCATCAGAGCATAACCCCCCGATTTTGCTTTCAAGTAGAAATCTAAGGTAAAATCAAGATAAAAATCATCCTCTGCATTCTCCCCCATTCCTTGCAAATCTGGAGGAGTCACATGAACTCAAACAGAATAATAAGATTTACAGCCAGTGCTAGAGAGATAGGAATCACACCCTGGACTGCAATTTATACAGGGGAAAAGTAATCCCAAGAGTGTCAGGACTTCAGGCATGGGAGCTTTCCCTGGAAGAAATTGGTGAGAAGGAAACCTCTGCTTCCCCTCCCTAGTAGATGGCTTTTGGATTCACTAGTGATAAAACTACTTTCTGAAAATCTGCGTGGTTTTTTTGATCTCTAAACTAGGCTGTTCAAATGCTGTGCTGGTTGATAGTGAATGGGAATGATAGCTCATTGATCAGGTTTTGGTGGCCTGTGCCTCCTGTGTTCTCAGCTCCTTGATAAAGAGAGAGGTGTCTAATAAAAAAAAAAGCCATTATCACAGCTGTCACTGACTAGCAACCCTTGCTGATTGTCTGAGGAAAGTGGACAAAGGTGAAATGAGTAAGGGGAATGAAATAGTTTCAGCCCCCTACAGTGATGAGACACTTCTGCCAGCTGGTCTGCAGTACAGTCATCTCTGCTTAAATAAAGAACTCCAGGCTCCAAATGCATCAGGCTAGTACCTTTCCTGAGCTATGAATACACTTGCTCATTTTAAGGTCATTTTTATTTCTTGTTCAGGATCAGAACTCTTAGGGTACTAAGGAAAGTTTATACTAACTTTCCTTAGTACCCTGAAATGACTCTAGGAGGACTATAAAAATGTCCTTACAAGCTTCACAATGAACAGAGAGACTCTGTGGTCCAGATAATGGTTTTAAATTATCTGACTGTGAGCAGTACCAATTCTAAGCTAGCCAGAGTCAAGCCACTGAATCCACTGCTGAGATAATTTAAGGTAAGATAAAATTTTTGTTTTAACACTTATGAATAGGCTGAAGGTCTTTCATACCATCAGTATTTAAGTACCCACTTACAAACCTATTAAAAGGGATTTGATTTTTAGAAAGTGACTATTACTCCCACCTATAGAAACTTCCCAGGGGAAGTTTTATCCAGCTTGTGCTGTTTAGTATTGGAGTCTTGTACGTCTCTGGCAAGACATATTCCTTGTTCTGACCAGAATAGATGACCCGTCTCTCTTCCATCTTGTTGTTCTGCAGTGATTTAGTCACGTAAAACTGAAAAATAAATAGTATGTGATTTTGCTTTCTGAAATTTTCCACGTCATTAGCTGCAATAACTAGCACTGTTGAGAAATGTATGTTTTGCTGAAGTTGCCTAGTAATTTCTGAAACAGAAAAAAAGTAATGAAATGGAACAAGAAACTTCTAAATGGATAGAAAGTAGGGACGGTGCAGAACAATTACATGAAGATTCAACTGCAGAAGAGTTAAAGCAGTCCTAGACAAGTGAAAGTGTACCAGGGCATGGCACCACAGACCTTAAAGTCAGATGAGGCTATTCTATATTTTGGAACAAAACTGAATTGTAGGAGATGTTTTGTGCTTATTTTCTATTCTGGTAAAATAACAGATAGCTTAAGATTGCGGTATTATGGAATCAGTCTCCAGTACGTATGTCTGTCTTTCTCCTGTTCTTAAGGTATGACTCCATCCTTCCTGTCAAAACTAACTGAAGTTTATAGAAGCCAATACACTAGAAGACAGTACAATGCTTTTTCTTCAGATATCTATCTTATTTCCATATAAATGTTTTTCTTCTGGATATCTTTGTTCTCTATATTTGTTTAATAAAGAATAATCAAGAAAGGATCATAACGAGATTTGGAAGAAACAAAATTACAAAACTATAAAATTTGCCTTTCCATGTATTAGGTATGTCTAACAGATTACTGTGGGGCCAGGCAATATCACCTGTAAGTATAAATGTTCATGTCAACAAGACAGGCTGGTAATACAAACTGTTTTGTAACTCCTGCTCTTCACCGCATGTTTTTGTTAAGTGACTGGGTTTCACAATGGAATGTAAGTCTAATGTGCTCTTCATTCAGGACGTAAAAAATCATGTGTTAATTCCAGATCCTCTAGATCTTATTAACCATTACTCATACTCAATATAGACAAGGGCACTGAATTTGAGACCTGTAGTTCCTATTGCCTAAGCTAAAAGACAGTTCAAATGACAGAGCAGTGTCAGGAGACTGTTTCATGATGTAGCCTAGCAGATCTAACAGCTGGCCACTGCAGTCAAGGAACATGGGCTTGCTCTCTGCAGCTCTTATCCCCAGACACACTTCCCCCCACTCCCATCCAAGTTAGTGGTGCTCATGTGGCCTTATGGTGAGCTGATTCATTGCGCTCATGCCATACAGTGTAAACATCAGCTGTATTTAGTTTCATGATTAATCATGTTACTTTTAAAAATAATTTTATAAATATTTTTCTAAGTATTTTATGGAGGAATAAAATTTTTCACTTAAAAGACACACGCACAGCAATAACAGGTACCATGTCAAAAAAATTGACAGGGAGGGTTGTTCCGCTACTTCCCAGTATGCTACAGGATAAGCTAAGTGTTTATGAAACCAAAATGATACCAGGAAGGCATGAAAATACAAACTGGCGGCCCTGAAACCAGCCTTCTACAGCTCTGGGAGCACAGGGCAAGCATGCACCTCCTTTGACACCTGGCAATGGACTGTTAATCATCAAGCCCTGCCAAGAGTTTGTAATGCAGCTTCAGGTACTTGAATCTTCAAACCATTCAGCAACCAACCAAAGCAAAGAACTGGCAGTATCTTGCAGTCCTTCCCTTCAGCATGTGCTACATATATTTTCTCATACTGTTCTGGACAATAGTATTAAGGAAACAATTGGATAAAATGTCCTTCCTACACAAAATGTGTGGAAAAAGCTTTTCCTTCTTACATTACCACAAACTTTATAACACTTCTCAGTTAACTGATTAGACACCATTATAAAAAGTTGTGACTCTCATAAACACTGTGTTCTCAGTTTGGATGAGATTCTAGCTATGTTTCATAGCCAATAGCTAAACAAAAGGAGACTCCAAAACATCCTGTGTGATCTGGCCTTGTTTCTCTTTGAGAACAGCAGATGCCCAAATGGAACATGCAGCCAAGGATGGGATGAGTGGGAATGGTAACTGCTTGAATTCAAATAAAAGAAAGTTAATATAGCTCATATTGCAGCAGTAAGTAGTAAAAGCTAATAGGCAACCTCATAACCCCACAAGTCTGAATGTAATAGATATTGCAGTTCCTTCCATATTTTTTAATTATTTGCCATTGTCTCAATAATGCACAAGAAAGAACAGCTGCAAATAGACTGTCCATTGTGCGCTAAATAAGAATGAAGGAATTTCTCTTTAGAGCTGTTCATCATAATGACAGGTGTTAATTCCAATTTTCTAAAGTGCCATCTACAATAATTACACCTATTCTGAACGTTTTCAGTTTTTCAGTAGAAAACAGTATAACTTTTATCTACTTCCCTTAAATGTAACAGAAGCCTATGTGCTCCCAAAAGGCTAAACCCACTGCTCTGAGCAGCTCTCTTTTCATGCTATTAAGTCTGGTGCTTAAGATAATAAAGCCTCTATGATACTAATTGTAAATGTCATTAAATCCAGGTTTGACTGTTCAGGCAAAATGGTTCTTAAAAATCAAGATGAAAAGTCTGGAGCGGTTTCTCTGGAGTCTCTGTTGAGTTAAACATTTCTGGGGTATGTCCACTCCAATTTTACAGAAGTTTCTTGGCAACAGCCATAAGCAACTTGTTCCCCAGTCCAAAGACTTCCTCCCACAAGATATAAGTAGGTTCATCCATCTGAAAGTGTGTATAGAGGAGGAAGAACAAAACCTGAATTGAACTGTCGGTCAAGAGGGGCTTTTCAACCCTTGGCAAAACCAACCCCGATAAAGATATTGAGAAGCAGAAGAAAATCCCAGGGCTGTATAGGCTGCATTTCATCGTTTGTGCTGTACCACCTAAGAGGAGTCTGTGCAGGGAGCTTATGCAGACAGCAGACCCTGCAGGGGTGATGCCCTCACATGACCTGCAGGGAAACCTTGGGGAGTTTGACCTTCCTCTTGGCAAGCTCCTGCAGGTCCCAGATTGCTTGTTAATGTTTTGTGCTTCTTGGTATTTTGTTCTCTTTGATCAGGCCCAGTGGAAAGGTCTCCAGTTCAGTTTTTATTCACAAGGCTGAGACCTTGTGCACTGGTTGATTGACTCTTCTCAAAAACAGTTCCAAAGGTTGTTATTTACTCATCAGGGATATGTCCCACTTTTCCATGAATGTGCCTAGCTACACTTGCGTAGTTGTATGAACTGTTGATACCCCCTGATTTCAGTACGAGAGACACAAGGGTTCAGTGCCTGCAGACCACAGAGAAGTTGTTTGACAAAGAATGACTACTGCAGATGCATAAAATAAAAAGTGGATGTTAGAGAAAGTATCGATGTTAGAGAAAGTATCAATGTTACAGTCTTGGGACTTTAAACAGACATATGTGACTCATGAATTTCATTTGCTTTAACACGGCAGGATTTATTTCACTGTTCCTAAATTTTCCTGAGGAGTAGATTGGGTAGGAGTCAGCTCCGTATTTAGACACCTCCTAAATGAGGTGACTACATGCTCTTTACACCTCTGAGCTCCCACTACAGTCAGATGCAATCTCGTCAATACAGTCAGTGGAGCCCAGAGAGACCTGTAGTGACACCAAAATAGTCATTTACATCTGATCCACTGAGTAGCACTCCAGATTCACTGGATAAAATGGAAGCTTAGGCATACCAACATAGTAGTCACCAAAATTCTGAATCTAGACCTGAATCCTACCATCAGTTTGTAACATTCAGTGATTTCTCCCGGTCTTTTTTCTTTTACTTGGTTATTCTTTGGGTTAAAGGTTATTTTTTCATTTATTTACTCTAAACTCTGACTGCTCCATCTTAAAGACTGGGGCTGATTCATGTCATGAATTGTTAATACGAGAGTAGATCACCAGCTCTTTTATAACATCCCTCTGTTGCTGTCGTCTTTCTTTTATGTCTTTTCTCTTGAACAAATATATCTCTGTTCCTTTTCAAACCATTTACTGGTGCTCTTAGTGCTGCTTACTGTTGAATTGTCTCCACTTAGCCAATTGCTCAACTAGCAAGCTTTCAGCAAAGCTGGATAATGTAGTTTCCTTCACCCGAAGGCTCATGACACTTCTTTATTAGGCCTTCCTCTAAAAAAGAGAAGATACTTTTTTCTTATGTCTTCCCCTTCCTCTCTGAAAATGCCTTCCAGAAGAGACTGACTAGAAATGTGAGGACTCTTTAATCATGCAAATAGTAAGGTACAGAAGACTGTAAAAAAACCTGCAATTGTCTTCTCTGCGATTCGTTACTGCTGCTTTGCACATGAGCTCCACACATTTGCGCTGTTCTTCTGTGCCACAGTGTATAAATCTGTGAAACAGAAACAGTAATATTTAACTAGTTTGAAGGGGAATTATGTGGCAAGGATCTCTATACGAAGGGGACACTGACCTGACACTCATTCTTGGATAAATGAAAGTCTTTTTTAACTGCTGGATTGAAGCAAAGGCCTGTGAAGAGGGACACATCTTGATCTACAGAACATTAGCATCAGCTGTAGCAAAAGAAAGGATGGACATGATCCACACTAGAGTCCACCTCTCAAGTGTCCAATTTGTGGAAGGGGCCTGGTTCAGAATCCCTACCACCCTGTCAGTCTGGTGTGGTGTAAAAGCAGCTTGGAACAGCAAAGGACAGCTGAGGGATAGCCCTTAGAGAGAAGAATTTTCTGTCCTTTTAATGTTTCAGTACCAGAGAACTGACTCGTTGCTGGAGTGCCTCGTAAAAATATATGTAGATAAAAATATTTATAGACACACACACCCACACACATACACACTTATACACTACTTTTTTCTCGTACTGTTCCTCCATAGCATGAGATACATAATACAGAATAGCAACGTGAGATGTGTATGCACTTTCAGTTGTGATCCTGACAAGAGCTCTTCACATGCTACAGCATTAATAGAGGAGGACTGCCACAGAGGCATACTAATTAACCTTTGCTTTTATGGGTCACTGCCAGATCTTATGTGCAGCCAAAAGCGTTTAACTTACCTTAATGAGTAGCATGAAGGTTAGGATATCAAATGTACTGGGCGCATTTTTCTTGGCTTAGTGAACATATGCCAAGTGAACTATGTTTTATTTTAAATAAAAGTTCTAGAGTGGTGGCTTGATACTTTCTTAAGCGAATGCAAACAAGGAATGCAAGCTTTTCCTGTTGTGAAAAAAGTACATTCTCCATTCTAGCTCTATGTTTATGAAGAAACGGCCCTTTTTAATGTTCTCTTATCACAGATTTCATTAGCAGTTCAATAATAACCAGGATTTCTGTTTGCTTGCTTTCTTTTATCCTCTTCTCTTTTCTTTTCAAATTTCTATTCCTATTTGTCTTCCTACACGGATAGGATAGGAAATAACATATTTCTTTTTACAGTGAAGAGATTTTATGCTATTGTGAAAGTATCTTCACAGAAACTCAATGAACACTTTAATCATATGGCTCCCTGAAAGATTGATTTGATTTATTCAAAGGGTGGATTTATTATATGGTTGTATTCAGCAATGTATCTTAATAGTGAAGGAATAAAAGGATATATAGCCTAAGTGCCTTCTGTTATAGGAGGCTGAAGGACACAAAATATTAAAAATATTTCTGATTCCTGGAATATCCATCAGTAGCTTTTCCTAGACATGCCATCTTAAGATGCCATGGGACATTTTCTTGAGAGTGGAGCTACCTTAGGCCTAGACTTTCATGTGGAAACTTGGGTTTGCAGGAGTGTAAAGGACCTCCTGAGGGACTGGTTTTCTTCTATCTTCTTGCTATCATGAGCACCACATCCAGTGTTTACACATCAGAAGAAGAGTGGAGGATAGCAGAATTCCCAAGTCGGAAGTGTGGAAGAAAGTCAAGATAATGCAGATGTGCTAAAATTAGTACCATCCTGTATGGGGGAAACAGAAAGTCTGAGCTGGTCTTTTTACCAGAATAAAGGATGAGCTCACTACATGATAGCTCACTGCCTGCTCTGTATCAGCTATCACTGCCTTGCATCAGTTTTTTTCTCTCCCTCCTAAAGGGAGCCCTTGATTTGTTAAAGGTTTGTAGAATAGGTGAATTAAATATTAGTAGGGTCTCAGTTCTCTCATCTTCTGTGTTAGCATGTTCTGCAGGCAGGAGCCCAGGAGAAGCCTGCCATCTCAGAGCGGAGCATTACATACCTCCACTCCATCAGGAGCTACTAAGCAGCATGTGTTTTGCCTTCTTAAGTAAACCTACAGTTCACCTCAGCTGGGGCTGCCATCTAGACAAATGAAGGTGTTTATCCACAATGTGTTTTCATTGTAGCTGAGGATTGTTTACTAACTACCGACTAAGACCGCTCAGAGTGGGAATTCTTCGTGATCTGCACTGTAAAAGTTGTAAGTTAGAAACAGTATTGCCTCCTATGAATGCTAGGGAGGGGTTCCTTTTTCAGATGTTTCATCTATGGCTACATTTCATCCACAGCATCTAATCTTGCTGACATCGAAACCAGCATTTTCATGATTGTTTTGCCTTTCTCTCTCATTCCACCTATCATCCCTCTTTGCTCTGTCTTTTTCTCTCTGAGCAACTTCTTCCGTTCAAGATGGGTCATACCCCACAGCCTGGATATTAGTTTATGTTATATCCTCCTAATATCAAGTTGCCTCACAACAACCTCACCATCAGTTTCTCTGGCAGAAAACAGAAAGCGTATATAACATATTTAATCCTCCACAAGAAAACTGATGGTACAGGGAGGAACTGGAAGCCAGGACTCCTCAGTGCTACGTACTTTGCTGCTGGTGAAAAGTGCCCCAGTCATCATCCTTAAATATCGTCTCACTGGAGCTTGATAAAACAACCATGGGGGTAAGAAACTGCAACCAGAAAGAAAGCTAAACAGCGCTGAGCTAAATGCCAAGATACCTTTATGGTGACAGGAGAATCTGAAAGCTCAGAATCAAAACACTTCCTTTTTGTGAGATTTAGGATTTCAATGCCAAAAAAGCATTGTACTGTCTGCAAAGTGCATTTTCACTTGTATTAACTCTATGGTACCCAGTAGGGATGGTGTTTTCCTTACAGCTGGTACAAGAATTAACCATATTCTTCTAAACCAACCTAAAATTGTCTATCTTCATTTTTCTCCTAAATGTGACCAAAATACACCTTTAGGAGACCAAAACTCTGAGAGATGATGTACAAACAGAAGAAAAGACTTCTCCTAATGTGAGGAATAAGTAAGAAATATGCATAGAAAATGCAAATGCTGTATACATCAGAGTCTTCAGCCCAAGTTAAGGGAACAGGAATCAAAGAAAATGGCCATTGCCAGGAAGTGATGGCAAGAATGAATTTTTTACCTGACTGGTTAGAACAGGACAGAAAGCAAGACCAGGCTGGCTTAGCTTATAAAAAAAAGATCAGAAATTAATGTTAAGATTTGAATCAAACCTGCTTAGAAATAATCATAAACAAACACATCTATTTACCATGTTAGTGATAACTTAGCTTCATACTAGTAATTAAATTTATGTAAGATAGGTTCTGTCTTGCACCAGGTCTCCTCTGGAATTGAGCTTATGTCCAACTTTGCAGCTCCTTCTCAGTTAAGAATTTCTTGACAAAAGTGGTAATGAAGCATTTGTTCCCTTACAGTTTAACAGCTCGAGTAAGACTTAGCCCTAAAGAGCTGCAATCTATTAGAATTCCTGAACATCTTAAAACTTATAAAGCTACTTCCAGAACCTACGCTTTTTCTCATCAAATCTTTATATGACATTATTTTGAATTATTTGTTTTATTCCTTATTCATATTTTCAGTGAAGAGATTTTGAAACCTTTGGAATTTTCTTTTCTGAAAATGATTTCTTTATATCTTTTCGCTCCTATTTCATGTCTGGGTTCAACACTGATCTAAATTCTCAAACTTGCAAAGGACTTTTCTTAAAGTGTGATGAGTGGGATGGAGAAAGGATTTGTGGAAATAGCTGCCTTTCCGAAGTATGAAAGGGAAGAATTGGTCTGGAAACCACCTCAGCCTCTGACATGGCTTGGTACTATATAAGTGCTTTTTCCACAGTAATATCACTAAATAGCTTTGAAAATATGGGAAGAAATTCACACTGCACTGTATTTCCTTCATGGGCATTGCCTGGGAAGACTTTCTTTGTCAGTGTCTTCCACTTCTTTAAAGTCTCGATATGTGCCTGATTTGGAAGTTCTTATCTGGCTTTTCCTAGATCTATCCTATTCCCCAAAATGTCATCTGAAATTTGTTGATAAGTAACTTACAGAACTGACATTCTCCTTTTCAATTCGATAAGATTTCACTCTTTGCAATCCTGTAAAGCAAAAGATGGTTAATAATTTGGAGCCAGTTCAGTGAAAAACTGCTAGCTTTGCTCAGATTGATTTGGAGTGATATATTCCAATACTGGACAAATCTGGTTAATCTAGAAAAGAAAGACAGGGCAAGAAGACACAATAATAGTGTTTCAGTACAGAAATATTGTTACAGAGAAGGTGGCAATCAGTGATTATCTATACCCGCTTTGAAAGGGTAAAAAGAAAGCTTAATTTGCAGAGAAACAGATTTGGGTGGGATATTTGCAAAACCTGCCAGAGCTGTCAAACTGATGAGCCACTGAAACAGGGACATTGTAAAATCTCTCAGGGTATGATCTAGGGCTTTCATGAAAGAATTCAAAAATCTTTCAAGGGCTTGCCTAGCCCTACTTAAATGTGGTTAGTCATTATATTATGACGGGGACTGGAAAACAGTTCTTTCGTGTATATGTATTTATATAATTATACACTAATACTACACATATATGTACACTAATATGCACTGGTGTACTGTACATACACACTTAAAGTAAACTAATATGCACTGATTCTCTACTAATATACATTAATAATATGCATTATTAATAAACATGTGCAAGTATGTAATCGTATGTCACTTCAACTTGTGTCAAATATTTACTCTTCCTGAGACATAGACAAAGCTCATTAGAAATGCTGAATATGTTCTCCAGTCTTCCTAGTAGAGAGGGCCAGTTGAATGGCTTTATTTAAATTCATTTGCTTTCTTCCTTACCTATGTCAGTCAGTCAAAAGACTTGCTAGCCCTAAGTCCTGGATGCACAATCTGCAATTGCCAGCTCAGTGAACTCATGCACCTTTCTCCAGTAGCATAGCACATGACTGGACCTATTGCAGATGAGCAGAAGAGTCAGCCCTTCTGAGAAGAGCTGTGTATCACATCTACATGTGTGGAAAGAGCTAAGGGACTCGAATTACAAGTATAACTAAAGAACTGATTTTCATAATTGTGGTCTAGCAACAGAGACGTGCGTGTGTGCTTGCACAGTAGAGTTACATCGCCAGTTCTCTGTGTGATCCAGCAGCTCCTTGGCTAGTCATCTGTATAGATGAGATAATAGACTGGTTAGACACAACAAACTAACTTGAAAGCACCCTGAAAGCAGGAGATTGACTGAACCTTCACAATTAAACATTAACAGACTTTTACAGGAGCTGAGAATTTTGGGCAGTTCTAGAAATTCCCAGATACAACTCCAGCTTTGTCTAGTCCCATTTATATATTTAAGTGTGTTAATTTTCTGTGTGGAATGTCCCATCCAGGACTTTTTCCAGGTGATTCCTGCT
>NW_009617939.1:36108-55430 GCF_000690535.1 Cariama cristata
AGTGATTAAATTTTTCATAGATAAGACATTTGTAAATACCCAATAGAAACTGTCCTTGCAGAAATGGTCTATGGTACTAGTCTCCTGTAGGTAGTTTAGATATTTAAGAAATGTTCAGCATGTGGTTAAAATATAGCAATAGTGCTGGATTATGTAGGACTAGGGTTGTCACACGGGATCATGGGCCAGCCAGGCTATAAGAACTGAGCAGAACAGTCATGTCGGGAGTCTCTGATGACCTAGCTGAAGACACTGCCATGAGGACCCCTGCAATGGAGACTCCTGCCACCAGCAGCAACCAACTGTCTGTTTTGGGAGATTTGAGACTATATGCAAGCATCACCCTACACAAACATCCCAATAAATTAGTTTCTTCTTTCTGAACAGGCACTCTGCCATGAATGTCCATACAATGAATGAGTGAAAACCTGTCTGCTCCCTTAGGGCCTAAAAGATAGACAGGAGTAGGCTGTCATGCCGTTGGCTGTGGGAGAAGGCCATACAGTCCACGAACAGTTTTGGTGGCTGCTGTTGTACAGCCCTTACTATACGATGTGAATAGATGTGAATCCGTTACGGGACAAGGAGGTCACACAAGACCTTCAGGAAAAAGAACAATCAGCTCTGGGTCAGCAGAACAGCTTAGCCTACAATCTGTCCTGGAGGGATCTTCAAAGAACAGGTGAAGTGGACCACAAGCCAAATGGATCATCCTGGAAACGTGCTTCACTGACACATATAAATGCTTATTCCTGAGATTACATATGGAGTTTTCAAGGAACTTTGAAACCCACTCCCGTTTGTCAAAACGATGTAAGCACTTCAATGGCACAGATTGTTGAGAAGACTCTGAGATTCCCAAGTCACTTTAAAACTTAGTTCCTGTTAACTATTGTAACCCTATTAACATACAAACTAGCCTATGGATAAATTTTTTCTATAAAATATTTCTTAGTTGTGAATTAGTTTATACTATCCCTGTCTTTACTCTCTGACAATGCAACTAAGCTTTGTCTAAATGCTGTCCTTTTCGCTAAGTGGAGTCAGATTCCTCTGCATATTTTTTGCATTGTTTATTCTCCAGGTTTATAATTAATGATACAGTTTATGAATGCTAAACACACAGTCTGTAAGTTCTGATAAATAAGCAACAGTAAGAATCTGATCCTACTTGCTGCTGAGGACTTTGAAATTCCTCTTGCCTATACCTATTAATCAAACTACCACTGCCTGAAATGCACTGCTTGATATGTTTGTAAGTGATGTTTAGTGAGAACCTTATAATAGGGGTAATAAATATGATGGACCTTTAAATAATCAACTAGCAAACTTAAAAAATTAGAAGGAAGAATGTGTAGGAAGGGAAGGAGGGAGAAGGGTCCATATTCTGGCCTCAGGCTGGTAATGTGAATTATCACAAATGGTCTGAGCTAGAATTTTCAGAGGGGAATCAAATCTTAAATTGCCAGTTATCCAGCTCTTTAAATAGGGCAAAGCTCAAACAGTATCCTGTAAAGTACTAATTCAGACTGATACTGACACTTTGGTTTCCTCTTTACTTTAGGAGCGGCTGGTGCTTTCTGTATTACCACGATTTGTAGTCCTGGAAATGATAAATGATATGACCAATGTAGAAGACGAACATTTGCAACACCAGTTTCACAAGATCTACATTCATCGTTATGAGAATGTCAGGTGAGTGGAGGAGCCTCTCTTTAGTGTTTAAGGTCTCAGATGCTGCTAAGTGTCTCTTGTTTGAGAGTTTCCCTCTATTCATTCATAAATTAGAAAATTAGTGTACCCTTGTTTAACCCCTGAGTAGATGAGCACTTTGGTGGCTTCTTTTACTTATCAGGTTGGCTGAATGCCTTTGCCATGGCAAGACCCATTTGAACTGAACACTGAGCGTGGACCATTTGTGTATTTTTTCACTTTAATTAAGTGGTCAGGGTTGCACAGAAAAGGGAGCCCTGCCTTCACATGGACATATATTCTGCCACAACCTTCTGGCTGACCCCACATGCTCAGAAATGAGATGGAAACTTGTAGATGCTGCCAAAGATGTAGACATGTCATGTAGCTCCTCTGTTTAGTAGCAATTTTCATTCAATCATTCTTAGTATTATTTTCCCAATTCCTTTTCCCTTTTTTTATTCCCCCTCTCTAAATTTTGTCTCTTTTGAAATTATTATCCAGTTAGAGTTTGTTGTTGTTTTGATAATGAAATCTGTTGTTTGAAAATCTTATTTTTATCAATTTAGGCTATTATTAATATTTATTCCTCTTCGGGTAGTTTGGTACTTCACCTTTTAATTTTGTTTTTTCTCATTGGTAAAATCTTACCCATTTTGTGAGCCTTTTACTTAATCTTCACCCAAACCCTTACCAGGCCATACATTTGAAGTTGAGTTATCATTAGTCATATTTTATTGTCCACCTGATCATTACTATATTTACTATTGGTTGCATTAGTGATTCTCAGACCCTGTCAAATTGTGATTCCAGTCTGTACCAGCATGATATGTGTCTTTTTGAACATTGCTACTTTTAAAAATAGACAATACTTTCCTTTCTTCAGCTACTAAATACTGAGCTATTATATGCTTTGATCTGGGTGATATCTTGCACACGACAAACTTCATGTGCGCGTGTGTGTATGTTTCTCTGTATTCACATATGCTCATTGTAGGCATAGTGAACAACCAAAGTGGCATGGCTAGAAAATTCACTGGCTACTGAAATATAGGTTAGAGCTCTGTTTACAATTAGTTTGTTGACTAAGATCCTGCCATAACTACAGGCACCCAATTTGATGCACCTAAATTCAAAGTATGATCACACCAAACTCCCTGTGAAGTCAAAGGAAAGAACAAGGAATCATCCAAATAGAGATTCATACCTTAAATAGAGGGTATTATACTTCTAACTCAGGGACTTCTGTCAAGTCCCTAAAATTGGATGCAGTAAAGCTAGCCTGTGCCTGGTATATATCAAGACTGTCATGAATCTGTCTGTTGTCTTAGGGTTTGAGATTTGTATGACACATAGATAAGTAAAGCCTGAAAATGACACTAATAATTGAAATCACTGAAGACAAACCCACTGTAAAAACCAGCTATATATAAACCCATTCTCAAAGAACACTGTCAGATACTAACAGACAGCTGGATGCCAAGTCTATATGTTTATACAGCCCTCTATACTATTTAAAATGATCCTCACTAGTAAATTACTAAAAGTTAACTTAGGACGTTCAGCTGTGAAAGGAAATAGGCTGCAATATTAATATCTCCTCTTTTTTTAGCATTCTTTTTGCAGATGTTAAAGGATTCACCAACCTCTCCACAACTCTATCAGCCCAGGAGTTGGTCCGAATGCTGAATGAACTCTTTGCCAGATTTGATCGACTAGCACATGTGAGTTAGACACAGTTTATTTGCAAAAGGATATGAAGTCAACTCTGTATTTGAGAGATTTGGAAAATAACCTCTGATTACTTTTAACGATATTTATCCAGATTTTCACCTTTGGGATTTTGTACAGCCACTGAGGTTGGAAGACAGTGACAAGTTTTATCAGAAGTTATGAGTTCTAATAGCAAGTGAAAGCTCAGATAATCATCAGAACTTCATGATTCTGTAGTGCTAGACCAAGAATGATATGGAAGCAGATCACCTACCACAGTTTCTAAGGAAGTTTTATAGCTCTGGCCCTTGCTGGAAAACAAAATTTTTTTAAGATCATAGCTTTAATTTGATTTTTCTTCTAAAAACTGAGGAAGGTAAAAGACCTATTCATTTAAAGGTCATATAATCAACCACCAGTCATTGCAATGTTTAGTTACTAGCAGATTTTACAATCTTTAGGCTGAATTCTATCTAACTCAACAATGAAATTAATTAAACACAGTAGAGGAATTTATTACATTAGGCAAATTAGTTGCTACTTAATTAGTACTGATTAGGAAAATGCAAAGTATAGAAATACAAACAGAACATATGCTCAATTTTGCTAAGCTTGCATTTTCTTTTCTTCTTTTTTATGTTTCTTTGCTTAAAGTTTCATTTCATGTGACTATCTTTGGGTGTCAACATCTGAGCTGGCTAGTCAGACTGCTAGTGTAGGCAATGAAGTACATTTAATGGAGTTTAGCTTGTCGTTTATCCAACCAGATGTAGGTACCTACCATGGAGAACAGGAATTACATTCTGAATATCATTGATCATGCTCTCTATTTACTATAAAGGGAGCCTAGAGTGACTCACTCTGATGTACACATCTACACACCTCACTGATTTATATACATTTCTGGTTCAAGGGTGTGGGGTATGATCAGAGGGTTGGAGCACCTCCCCTGTGAAGACAGGCTGAGAAAGTTGGGGTTGTTCAGCCTGGAGAAGAGAAGGCTCCAGGGAGACCTTAGAGCAGCTGTCCAGTACTTAAAGGGGGCTTGTAAGAAAGCTGGAGAGGGACTTTTTACAAGGGCATGTAGTGATAGGACAAGGGGCAATGGCTTTAAACTGGAAAAGGGAAGATCTAGGTTACATATCAGGAAGAAATTCTTCACCTTGAGGGTGGTCAGGCACTGGAATAGGTTGCCAAGAGAAGCTGTGGATGTCCCATTCCTGGAAGTGTTCAAGGCCAGGTTGGATGGGGCTTTGAGCAACCTGGTGTAGTGGAAGGTGTCCCTGCCCATGGCAGGGGAGGTGGAACTAGATAATCCTTAAGGTCTCTTCCAACCAAACCACTCTATGATTCTATGATATTGCAGAGGCATCGATGAGACCCTTGGAGTCATGTCTTAGCTTGCAATTAAAGTTAAGGAAGGCAAGACTTCTGTAATTATTCAAAGCTCTTTTGAGTCAGCTATTTTTATCTCAAAAGCAACGTGTTTTCTCATGTACAGAGTGATGCCATAACCCATTGACTGGACACTGGCAAGCTGGTAAATGCGATCTGCAATATTTGCTTTGCAAACAAAAAAATTCACCAACTATGACCTACATTAAAAACCAAGCAGAGTGAAAGAGGTTGCCTCAGTCCTGTCTCTTAGGAAGCTTATAGGATTAATGTCTCCTTCTGTATGGCTTGATAAAAAATAGCTATCCTAACTGAAGAAACATATTTTAAACCAAATTAAACGTATGTATGTCACAGAAGTATTTTTAGGAAAAATATGTACACAATATGATTTATTGCCTTGCTTTACATTTCAATTTTGCCTAGCATTCTTTGTACAACAGATTCTTCTTTCATAATCATTAACCATATTTTCTAATTATTCCATAAACTGTATTTAACCAATAGAGATTTTCTATAGAAAGGCTAGATCCAATAAAGGAGCTGAGAACAAGGAAGGTATTTACATTTAAAAGTGTAATCCAGAGAATCCTCCCTCATTGCCACTTAAGCCTGAAGGCACTTTCCTGCTTGGTTATAATATTTTATAGGAATTGAAAATTTTGCTTCTTTAAATGCCCAGAGGTTTCCCCCTTGTCTGTGGTTTGGCATACAACTCCTACTTAAAACTTCTAGGAATCTTTCTGTCACAGTCCTAAACTCATAAATCTTCATGGAGAACACTGAATTTGTCCACATAGGAGTGAGTATCTCAAAACTGTAGGTGAATTTATTTTAAAGGAACAGTAATAAATATACCAGTCTGTGTAACAAAGCCAAGAATTTCTTAGCCAGACACTTGCAGAGTATGGGATGAAAGAATTGTCTCTCTGTCTGCAAAGCTTCATCATCAGGACAGTCACCTCTCAAGTGAATGTCCCAGTCACTAAATTCAGGATTCTTGGCTTCTTCATGCATTTTCTTTCCTAGTCTGTGAATTTGCTTTTCTCTACTACACACCATTGACTAGACTAATCCTGTTGTCTAGATCAGTCCTCTGAAAGGTGGAAGACACAGGGAAGTATCACTGCAGAAATTGAACAGATCTCACTACAAAGATTAGAGTGATCTAGCAACGACTAATTAAAATTTATTTAAAAGAAAGGCATTTTGATTGTGTTCCTTGTTTGTGGCTTCTGAGACCTGGATATGATGATACCTGCCCAATGTCCTGTCAATAGAGACACCCAACAGCCCTAGAGAGGAACAGAAGCTCTACATGGCTTTTGGTGCTTCTGTCCATCCCAAGGAGATGAACTCTTCTTCTGCACTTTATAGGAAACCAAGACTCCTCACTCACAGTTCTGGACTCCTGTGGAGGGGCCAGCTGCCTAAATTATAAAGGCCTAAATCTTGTATTGAACTCTTGAAATATTTGGAAGCGGACGCTGACTGGTCCATGACTCAAATTTTAAGGACTTGTGAGTTACATGGACCTATCAGCTACTCAACTGATATTGTATCAAGCTTTCACACCTGGCAAAGGTGTCTCGTTTGGAAAAATGCCCAGTCTTCATCTGAAGGTCCCAGGAGATGGAGAAATACTTATCTATCTTAGGAGTCTATTCCAGTGTCTTAACACTCTCACTGTTAATTCAATATGGCTTGTTTCTCATTTGATTTTTTCTGGCTTTGAATTACATCCACTGATTCTTGATATGACCTATTTTTCCTAGACAAAAGAACCATCTTGGAGCCACTTATTTTCTCTGGGAATACATCAGTGTGCTTTCATCAAGCCACTTTTCAGGTTTCCTTTTGGTAAGAGGAACAGACTAAGCTCATTGCGAAGCTTTTTCCCTGTAAGATTTATTCCTTCAAATAATTTTGAGGACTAGTTTTCTGGACTACCTCCAATTTTTCAGAACCTCTTTTAAGGCATAGGTACTAGCACTGAAATCAGTTTTCCTGGACTAACCTCCACTAGTGTGGTGGAGGCAAATCATCACCATTCCTCCTCTTCTCTCTTTCCTTGATCACTGTCCAAAGATCACCTGTTTCTGAACATACAGTGAGGATGCTATTGTACTGAAACATATTATTTTGGGTTTTTATAGTCTTGCTGTCTTGTTATGACCACCATGCCTGCGTGGTAATTGATCATTCTACCAGTCTTATTCCTTCTGCAAATGTTATTAGCAATGGTTTCATCCTTGCCTGTAAATGCTTGACAGGCCTTTTGGAAAGTGATCTTTTCAAGACCTCCCTAGAAGGATCTTTCACTGAGAAGGATTACACATTTACATCTAGATTTCAGATCTATCACTTAACTGGTTCCTAATCAGCTTAACTAGAGTTATCATAATGCTTTAAAATAGAACTGTTACTCAAACTCTAGGATTTTGCTAAGAATTATCATCAAAGCAAAGAGGTCAATTACAGAAAGCTTGAGGCAGTTTCTTTAGATTTTAAGGAAAAACCTTAAATATCCTTATTTACTTTTAAATAAAAAGCATTTCATAATCTCATATAAAGGATTGTTTGATCTGCTCTATCATCTTATATAAATCATATAAGATTAAAGAAGGCAGTATTTCACAGTTTACTGAAGAATGTAATTTAGCTTATTCAGCCTTCCCTTTTTTTGTGCAATGCAGAAGCAATGAGAGCTCTGAGATTTTTTTTAATCTTCAGTTGGTTACATCAAGTTTTACGGCATATGTTGATGCATATAATTAATAACAAGAAATTCCATAATATCTGTATCATTACCACAGAACACTTTGATTAAAAATTGGATCTCAGTTCAATATTTCTTATAAGAAAGAAATGTAATATTATTTTGTGTACAGCTACTTCCCCTTTCTAATCACTCTGATGTTTGTAAAAGATTTATAGTTAGTAAAGAGAAAAATGACACTTGGAAAGAAAGAAAAATAAGTTGGCATGAAACAGAACTGAAGAGAAGATTTCCCTATATAGCCACCTATGGAAAGGCCTAAACAGAAGCATAGTTAAGATTTTCCTTAGGCAGAAATTTTGAGGACAGAAGGGAAATAAGATGACATTTGGTAAGATACTTAAGCCTAAAAAAGGCCCTCCTTTGATAAAATAATAGGGGTTTTTTGATGTTTGTTTTCCCTCTGCCTTCTCTGCAGTGCTAGGGGTCAGCTCATACTATGATTGAAATTGTTTGTCATATTTCTATAATGTATCTACACTGTGTGTAGATCTAGTTTCAGATATGACAAGGAGGAAAGAGTAAAACTCTAAGTAGAGGAGCAGACATCTGTAAGCTTTGTCCATCATCACTGAAAGATAAAATCAAACCATATTATTTAATTTAGACACTTACACAAAGTTGAACACGCAGTCAGTCTTAGATTTGAGTTTGGACCTATCCTTAATATGAAGCACTGATGCTGAAACAGAAATCTTCCCCTGAAAGATTAAAATCCTTAAGTTTCTCATAAGAATAAAACAACTGGCCTGTAAGACACTTCATCTCTTTACACTCTCATTGGCTCTCGTAAAATAAACCAGAATAACAGTGCTTCTTCCTCAGTGGAATTGTAGATGCTAAATGGAAAATTCACACTCTAATATGATCCTTTTTTGTCTTTATGTCACTAACCTGGTGTTAGTGGGAGAGTTACTTATGTAATGTGAATCACAGGTTGCTTTTGCTTATTAAAGAACTGATAAATTATTTTTTTCTCAGAGAGGTGGTCTTTTTCTATAGCCTTGACTAAATTCTTTCTTGGGAGATTGCAGGAAACTTGCCAAAAATTCCTCTAACAGTGTATTACCAGTCTTATTTATGACTGGTGTTTCCAGGGGTGGAAACCAGCCTAACTAGCAGACTCCACAAGAATTCACTATCCCACAGCCCCAGTACAATACCTGCACCAGCTGGTATCAAAAAGGGAAGAGTGAAGGGTGTCAAAGGCTCTTTTGTTTCCTCAATAAAGACACTCCTGTTACAGTGGTTTACCGTTCCGGTCACATTTAACCTCTGAGATGGCAGTGCTTTGTTCTTTTGTGAAATGATCTTCAAGCACATAACCCGCAACACTTTAGAAACTCCCTAAATAACCCTATGTGTTTAAACATGTATTCCAGTAAATAAAGGTGTGAATTTCTTCATGCGTATATGTTTGGAGTACTGTATTAAGAAGCAGAGTTAACTGAGTTGTGAGTGTACATATGTGATATTTAGTTAATTATAAGGACACTGTATGAATTTATAGTAATGGGAGGGAGTGAATACTCTTTTTGCAGTGCTTAATTCTAGAGTGTTTTCCCTCCTTACCAGTGTCAATAATTAACTGTTTAATGCTACTGAATAAACAACACTATTAAACAATGTTCTTACTAAAATTATAGTATTTCAAATGCTAAAGTGCCCAGCAAATCATCAAAAGACTCAAACAGTCAAATAAAACCCCATTCCACAAAACACTTCTGTGTGATATTCTATAGGCATTTTATGAAAAAAGTCAGATGAAAATCACAGAATAAATAAAATTTCAGTTTCCAAATTTCTTGGTGATTTAGGAACTAAGAGCTAAGTAAATCCAAACCTAACCCCCCACGCTTTGTTGACTAAATTGGGATTTAAATGAAATTTAGGCATCACAAGTATATTCTTAAGAAATGTCCACCTCACTCTTTATATATTTGCAGTCCTAGAAATTCCTAAGGGGTAGAATTTCCATGCAGAATTTCTCCTGCCGTAGCAGGAAAGAAACACATTTTGAATTTTTCTAACAGGGATTTTTGCACTTAAAAGCATTTATGGCATAATCTTCTAATCAACACTAGCTCGCAACAATGGTTGCTCACCAGCCACAGCAGCCACAGCTGTTTTTCTTCCACAGTATGGCAAGGGACAGAAGTGTCGATATGATATATTGGAAAACTCATGCAGGAACGTGCCTCAGTTCCTTCTGCAGCATGAGAGATCCCCAACCCGTATTTTCTGTCAGCCTGGAGAAGTCCTAACCACCCTGTTATAGACTGTTCTAAAAAAAGAAATCATTCCTTACATGATCTGTTAGACCATATAAAAATAATTTAATATAGGGCTATATTTAAGTATTCTCTGGTCCAGGTAGAGGATGAAAGATTGCCACGTTTTTCCCTTTACATGTATGAAACATGGAAACAGTCCTTGCAACTGTGACTCAAACCTAGCCCTCCTTTCTGCCTACATGACCAGACTCAAGAACTTCCCTCCATCTGGTTCCTTCGAGGTCCAAGTTCTGTTTTCCAAAATGACAGAGCTGCAATAGGAGGAATTTGGATGGACTTCTCTCTTCAGCCCACCCCAAAACAGCCTGCTGATTAAGAGCTTTGGCCTAGACCCCATTCGTGCTGAGAAAAGCCTTTTATCCAAGTTTCTTATACTTTTGGCAAATGTTTCAGGAACTGAGCTATTGTACACAAAGGCCAAGTCGCTGCCTCCTCTGACTCTGGCCACCTTTTAAAAGATTTACACGTGTGATCTCTTTGTTCTGCAGCTCAGTCTCTGTAATTTCTCATCCACAATATTCTAAATTTTTAGCTTGAAATTACAAAAATTGTGAATGTGGACTTTTCTGTGGGCTGTTCACTAGCCTATGGGATTCTCTTCAAAAGTAGGTGAAGTGATTAATTCACTACAGGCAGAATTGAAAAAGTGGCATAACTTATAAAATATATTTACTTTCTTCCCCTCATCAGAAATTTAGCCCAAGGAAACAAGAAATATTAATGAAGTTTCTGACTGTGTCTTTCAGTAACTTGATATTTGAGCTCCATTTCTTCAGCTCTACCTTATGCCAATTTGCTTTGCTTCCTTTCCAGTCACTAAGGGTGTATTTAATAAGCTTACACATAAATTGTTCACACATATGAGGTAATTATTTATGAAAAATCTGCATATTTTCTTTTACTCTGGATTAAGGTGATTTGAAAAAAGATTTCCTATCAATTGCCACTCAGTCCATCTAGAATTATTGTTATTAATAGTTGAGTGTTTGAGTCTGCTCAATATCCCCAGGCAAAATTTCTACTGATTTCAATTGATCTTGGGAGAATCAGGCTCCCTAATCTTTCACTTGTAGCAAATGAGAAGTTGCAAATAAGGGGAGAAAAAGCCCCTATTTGTGACATGCTGAGAAATTAATTGATACCTTCAGTAAACAGCATTAATGAGTGAGTATGGGGAGGGGTGTGAGGCTGGTGGATACTGATGTGAATGACTGTATAATATCAGCTGTCATCTACATGCCCAAGTATAATTTCTGGAAATGCCTATCGGAAGGGAAAGATGAACAGAATAAAATAAAGAGATCATAATAGCCTTACAACAGTGTAAGGATTTAATACTGTAGTGTAACACCTGTTGCATCAAAGTTCCTGTATGGCTATTTTCTCTTATTTAACTAATTTACTAATTTTACAGTTTCTTCATACACATTTATATTTTCCATTCATTTTCATTTAATTCTAACTTGCAACTCTTAGATACCGTTGCAGTGAGATGATTTTAGGAAGTGGGCTTGAGATCTAAAGTGTGAGGAAAATCTTGAATGCTATTGTTATCATTTTATACTACTGAAAAGTAGGTAGACCCTTACAAAACTCAACCTCCTATTTACAACTACAGCATGGCTACTCATATTAGCCATGAATCTAACAATGTATTAATACAACCAACCTGACAAAGCATTTAGTCTAAACTGTAGATGTGATTAAACTACAGAGTTATCAAAGGGAATCTCAGGAGAGCATACAGTCCTCCTCTGCCGAAGGCAGATACCATTAGCCCTCTGTCCTTCCTGGCAGTTGTTGAATTATCTTCTTTTAGCTGAAACATTTCCAGTGATAAAAAAATCCACAGTTTGCTTTTGAAATAAGCATGATGGGAATAATAAAGGAAGAACAAAAAGGGTAAGGACAATATAGTCAGGCTGTGACAGTTCATGTTTAACAATCATCATGATTTGACTAACAGGAAAAATAAGGAAGATAAAGAGTCATTTAGGTGCTCCTTGTGGCTTCTTGTGCCAATAAAGACATCCTGCCTGGTCCTTGCACTCCTCCAGAGGGACATACATCTTATGTCATGCCTGTTAGTTCTGTGTGGGTGTCTCACGTACCCAGGGGTCTTACCAATGCACCATAAGCTTATGTGTAGATAACTGAACTGAAACCCAGCCAAATGTTTTGGCTGTGAGCTGAATCGGTCCCTAGGCTTCACTGACTGCATTGCCTGGCTCTCCTTTGACTGTAATGGCAGCCTTAACTGCTGGCTGACATATGGACACCTATATATAGTCATCTCCATTTGGATAGCTCACTCCTTAGACGACCTCCTGAGCTTTGGCAAATGAGCGTAGAGGTGACATATCATGACAAGAAAAAGCATACGTTCATGTGCAGCTGATTGGATTTCCAGTGTCACACACATGCACTCACATTTGCATTCATCAAATCCTCATTAGCAGGTCTTGTTATGCGTTAAGATTCTTCTTTCTTATTCTTATAAAAATCACATTTTTTGAAGTGATCTGCCTCGTTCTGGTTTCCAGCAAATGAGGAGATATGCAGCCAGGTGACAGAGGTCTCATCTGTCTTTAATGGAATCAGCACTTCAGACCATTTAAATGAGTCACTAAGAACCAAACAACTGAGGTTTTTTTCTGTTGCAGACTATGTTCTCTAACTGTGCTGAATTAGACTCTCAATAAGGGATTCCCTCATCATCAGATAGGCAGGTATTACAGGTGTAAGACTGCATGATGAATGTTGCATATGAAAATGTAGTTATAATACTAAAATATGATACTACTTGACATACGTCTTTCTTTCTTTCCTGGAAATCGATTGGTTTTACCTTCTTTTTTCCTGTATTATACTATGAGGTTGTCAGTTGTAATGGATTTGTAATGAGTCTGAATGGAGTTAAAGTACTGCCTTTTCCTCTACTCCACCTCAGTCAAACCGATATGATGTTATAAATGCTCCTTTTACTTTGTAGATGCAAAAGCAAATGTCAGTTACAATATTGAATGGCTCTATTAGAAAAGCTAAAGAACTTTAGACTCTGTGTTTTATAATAACTTTATCTCTTTGCATTTTGCCTAACCAGGGAGCACAGAGAGAAGCTTAAGGAAGCCCACTAGCAGTTTGACATGCACTGATATATGCTGTTGCGTCCTTGCTACTTGTTGATTAACTTTAATGTTTCTTCATTTCACCCTACACAAAAAAAATTAGGTGGAAGGTGCAGCAAAATTGATTTTGTAATTATTTCCATTGAGGAGGAAACATGTAAACAATTAGTATTTTAGTGGATTTTAGGATGTGTAATTTCAGTTGCAATCATATGAATAATACCCAGTGTTCATTTGTGTGGGTCTGCAGAGGGGTTGAAGAGAAGGGAATGAGGAAAGAGGAGAGTTACATACGACTTTTGACATTTTAGAAGCCTGACTTCAGTCTTGAATTCCTTGTGCAACTTAGGCAGCTAGGCATTGCACCCTGAGAGCCAGCAATGGTATTAGCTGGCGTCTTAGCCAAAGCTTCAAACACAGTCAGCTCCTACTGATGGTTTAAGGAGATTTCAGGGTAAATCAGCTTACTTCGGCCCTGTGCCCAGAGCAAATTTTACCCTCACTGGCATGCTTAAAGCTTCAGCTGACTTCTGCAAAAGTTTTGGGTACAAGTGTGTAGGTTCCCTGTGCCACTCTAGGATTTGTAAAGACTTGTCTGAGGTTAACTACAAAGCTTCGTTCTTCCTTATTCAAAATTTTGAATAATAACCTGGACTCCCATTCATTTGGCCAGTGCTGAATTCCCGTGGCACAGTCAGCATTCACATTTGCTGCTATATTCTACTTAAAGTTGTCTCTTCCCCAGTGAGTTTAGCGTATCCCTGCTTCCTTGATTCGTGCAGCCTCCACCACAGGTTGCCAGAGAGAAAGAGAAAAGCTGAAATAAATACTACAGGCTAATTTTTGCTATCATCTAATGAACCAGTTTTAAAAATCATTATTCTACTCCCCAGCAATGGCTGGTCTTCATTTTAATCTTCTGTCATTGGAGCCTTAACTGATTGAGTGCTAATACTGCACTTATTACTTCAATGATATTCCATCATAAAAACACTTCCCTGGCGTAACGTTTAGTACTGTCTGCCCCTAGACACCTGTGGCTCTGTCCTCAAATTGTTATGGTCTCTGCTCCTGTGCATTGATTGTCTCCTGTGAGTGCCAAGCCAGCAGAATACATTGGGTAGGTTTACAGCTAATCTTGGGTTCACTTGTTTTGCTTGTCTGAGAACTGCAAAAGTTTCGGCAACTCAGGTATTTCTACTCACTAGAAAAGGATCTTCTAAAATAATGATCCAATCGCAGAGCAGTATGCTGTTTTAGTACGTAAGGATACTGTTAATATGTATTTAAGAAATGAAATTCAGTATTTGCTCCTAGGGTAAAGGATATCTCTAGCTGGATGCCAAATAAACATCCTTTCTCCACAGGACAAACCTAACACAAAACACCTTTGTTATTCTTGGCATGCAGATACTTGATCAGCTCCTATAGCTGTCGGGAATGCTGGAGTGTGACAGTGGAAACTTTAGGTGGGAAGGGATTATCAGTGGGAGAAAAGAGGGTTTTCCTGTATTTCCAGTGTAAAAACGGGTAGAAAGGATACCCTGGAGGAATATAGTCTAAAATGGGTTATTCATATCGCAGCTGGTGTTTCTGAATCCTTTGCCTACCTTCCAGCCTAACTGATGAAACCTTTCTCACCATCAGCAAGGACATCTCTGACTAGCATAACACAAAAATCACTACATCCTTTTTAACTGAAAATGTAAAGGTACTCTATTTCAAAAGTGAAATCAATCAAGATTCAACTGATCACAAACAGGAAACGTCCAACAACAAGTTTTTTACTTCTTTTTCAGTACTTTTCCCAATCACTTTCACATTGATCTTAAAATTATGAAAAAATAACTGCAAATCTTTTGTTTCTTTTTGATACATTTACTTATAGGAACATCATTGTCTCAGAATAAAGATCCTGGGGGACTGTTACTACTGTGTGTCGGGACTCCCAGAACCTCGTCAGGACCATGCACACTGCTGTGTTGAAATGGGACTCAGCATGATCAAAACTATCAGGTAATGTATTTTTTTTTTCCTTCTTCTTGTTTCATTGTTCCTGACAGTGTCCTGAACTTCTTATCTGAGGATGCTATTACTAGACAAGTAATTCCTAAGGTGATGCAGAAACATCAGGATTATCACTGTGAAAAGGGCAGGACCTTTTTGATCCATGTAATGCATGGGAACAGATACTAAATGCATTTTATTAACCTGTGCTGCTTCAGAGCATGTACTACAATAGCTGTGTGTGCATTTCAAGTGACAGGTTTCACGGTTCTTAACTGTTCTCACTTTGTACTGTTGTCATTTTTAAGAGGAGGTTGAGGAGGAGACTGAATTGATTCTTATAATCCCTTTAATAAAGCAAAACAATATAAACACTAAATAGACAGCTGTGTCAATACTTTAGCTTGGAAACTAGCTTATAGACAAACACGTGAGTACAAAGATTTGCCAGTTAAGCAAATTTTACTTGTTATGTTAGGTTGGTGCTTAAATCCACCAATGCTGGAAGTGTTTTAATTAAGAGATGTGTTCCCATCATGTAAAAATAGTTGTGTTGCTGATAGATTACTATAATTTGATGCAATTGGGATTAATAGTAACAATGTTTCAGCTAGTCCAAAGATTTACCATGACAGTGGCCAGCATCCAATGGTGTAAGAGAGGTTTTCTTCACCTTTTTTATCCTCTGTATCAATGTTGCTGAGTTCCCCTTCTCCAAATCCTTCTTCTGTAGCTGTCTTCCCTAAAACAGTGCTGCTTAACCCGAGCACTCTCCTCTTTCCATGGATGTTTTGCTATCCAATCTCTTTGTCTGCTTCTTTTCCAGACTGCTTTCCCTCTTTAATCTGAATATGTCTCATTATGTACACCAGACAGTTAATGAGTACTGAAGCCACATTACTGAGGTCTTAATAGAGAAAGAATTTGACAAAAATTAATTAATGGAAAATGTAACTGAATAATGATTATGCAACAATGATCTCTAAGAAGGCTGGATTCAATTATCACAGTCTAAATGTTGCAAAGTAATCAATATTTTGCTTCTGGAATCCTCACAGTGAAAGTAAAACATGAATAAGAGAACACAGAGATGAAAAAATCTACCAGCATTGTTAAAAATTCTTGGAGACACATATCAAATCATTTTCATTTACTTGGTAATACCATCTGCAGTAAACCCATTGTATGTCATTTTTCTTCTGAAATAGTAAATTTCTCTGATTCTCCCTAGACATGTGGAAGTCTGTAATGACCTGGTGCCCTTTTATGAACTATGTCTCAAAGGCAGTAGAAATAGTACTGTATTTTTAGTATCTTAAATGACAGTTATACTCAGTGGGAGCTGTGAAACCAAAGTCCATTAGGACTTGGGTCATCCCAGGCTAATTCAGTTCAGATTGCCTCCAATTTATTTGATAATCCCAGTATTTGAATTTCTGGCCATTCAATGAGCATGATTTTTTTCCCCAGGCATTTCTGTCCAGAGCATAGAAGCCTTATGTTATTTATCTTAATATGTGCTCGTATAGTTCACAGGGACAACCAATCCTTCCACAGGATATTACAAATACTTCAGTCCACATTTCCAAAAGGATTTGGAGTTATCTGCAGTCTATTAATTAGAACTTAAATTCGTAGATATCTCTCACAGTTAAAATGAAAAAAATCCTTCTTTAGAAAACTGAGTTTCTACTGTATTGGTCAATGCAGAATTTCATCAGATCTATAACCTGCTAGAAATGACATTTCGATGATTATAACATTTTTTATCTTCATTTGAAGATTTCACAAAATAAATATTTTGTGTGTCCAAAATAACAGAGAGATGATACAAGATATGAGAAACCAGACCACACAGTTACATTGAAGTTATATGGATGAACTCAAAGTCTTCTTGCAAATCAGAGGATATTTACAGGAAACTTCCACAAATTTCACTATTCCAAAAGCCTACATGAACAGTTATTTCTTCTCGCTTTTGCAGAGTTATATCTTAGCTTTTAAATCTTAGCTATATTTTAGTTCAAGCACTTAGCCTAACTTAAGAGTTATACGTTAAAAAAAATCCAGGATGTCAAATCTATTAGTTATATAACATGTAAAATAAATCTACATGGACAAATTGACTCACAAGGGACTTCTGAGTGTTTTCATAGAGCTTGTATCCACACTGCTAAAGTGTTAATTTATTGTTAATTGAGACTCTATAAGTTGATCTTAAGCTTATATACCAAGGTTCTAGACTTGAGTCTTGCTGCTCCATTTGTCTCTTTGCAGATGTAAGGAACGGTTTAGAACTCAACAAAACAATCCAAGATCACTATTTTCTCTGTAACAATTTTTTGCATCATTGTGTCTTGTTACAAAAGAAAAGCTATTATTGTTTTTCCACTGTCTTCTCGTACTTTGCTCCCTTAACCATTGACTACAATTGAGATACAACTTTCAGCCATGGGAAGGTTCTATGAAATCTGATATTTATTCTAAAGCAAGGAAGCTTTGCTCCATCACATTTGTGCATGAACAAGAATCCTAATTCTGTTTTTCAAAACCCAACATCCTGTAAATTCTCTTTAGCTGCAGCTGGAAATGCAAATTTAAATAAAAAGGGCAACCTCTTCATGAGAGGTTCATTTATTCAGCTGGTTCTCCTGTCTTTTCACATGCAATGTTGACTCTTCTTGTATTTAATTTTATTGTATTAATGGCTGTCTGTGCCGATATTTGATAGAAATGAGATACTAGTGGAATATTTAGTCATCAGATGATAATGTTTCATTTTAACAGTTATCACCCAAGGCAGTCAGAGATAACTCTTGGAGAAACTAAATCTACGATTGCTCTTATCTGTAAGAAAGAGCAGCCATCTTGTCTTTATGTCTATATGGGGAGGGAAAGATTTGTAAGGAGAAAGCAGTAGACAACATTTTCATTGAGTGTTAGTGACATTCCAAAGCCATGCTGGAGTGCCAAATGGATGGGATTATGGATGGGATATGTGACAAAATTCAAGATGAGGATATTTGTTTGCTGACAGTCAAATATGGAACATGAACTTAAGACTTAACGATAAAGTATGGTTAGATCTAGCGAGACAATTATTCCCTCAAATATATTAAAATGGGTGTAAAATAGATAAGAGAAAGAAGGAATACGTAAAAGTAGTTCTGAACTAACATAATTTTTAAATATCACATTACACTCCAGAAAGAGATTAGCATGCTTGTTCATTGGGGTTTTCCATTCTTTGGGTTGGGCTGTGAGGAGAAGAACAGCTACATAAAGCATAATGAGGAAAGTTCAGAGGGAAAGTGAGGTAAAGGAGAAAGGAGACGAAGTGTGGGAAACTGCGGCGAGTCCGCAGATCCCTTGGCAGAGTATGAGGCAGTTGACCTCGACCAGATTGTCGTGTACCCGTGAGAAATTGTAAGATAACAAGCTTGGATAGTTTTGTTATGCTGATGTGCAAAACAAGCAGAAGAACAGGAAGCAGAATATGTGGACGTGCAGGTGTGAAGAGCCAATGGACTTAAAGAGCAAGGAGCCCGGACCAATGGGGGCAGGACAAGTATGAGAAAGAATAATATAAAAGTTTGGAAATAATTAATAAAAGAACACTTTCTTGCACCAGATTCTTGTCATGTCCGTCTCAACAACGACAAGGAAGCATGAAAGAAAGTGGAAGTAGAGGAAGGAATGTGAAGAGAGGTGAAGGAAATCATCTTAAAGAGGAGAGAGTACTTCCAAAGTATAGATTATAAAGCATAGTCTGTTAATGTCAAGACTGAGATGAGAATAATGAATCTTGATGTGGAGGCCTCATTTTAAAAAGCTTGTTAAACATATTTATAGAGGTGCAGGGAAAAGTCACAAAAATAATTTGTGAAGAAGTACTTTTAAATAAGAGAATTATGAAGTTTGATCTGTTTAGCTGAGTAAAAAAAAAGGATTGAGAAGTTATCTGGCAGCAGCACATACAAAATTTTATGAGCAGAAAACACTAGATTTAAAAATGAGCAACGGTATTACTAGGACAAGCAGTGGCTTTTCTGTTCCTCATTGTTTTCACATCAAACCTGAATTTCTTCCTGGAGTAAATACTTCCATCAGGCACAAGTTACTGGAATACAAGCAAGCACGAATGACAAAATGTACCAGCCTGTGTGGCACAGGGTATCAAGGCGGACGATGTAACTGTCCCTTCTGCTCTTCAGCCTGGGACTCAGCGGCAGACTAAGTGACAGGAGCTGCCTCTAGGTGTTGAAGGCTGCTGCTTTGACCACCACCTTCTCAAATGTCCTGATTCCTAAAATC
>NW_009617939.1:55457-89294 GCF_000690535.1 Cariama cristata
AGGCCCAGCCCCTCAAGGACTGACTCACGTGGTATAGCAATGGAAACCTCACAACAATCCACATAACAGTGGAAATTCAAACAAACCTTTACACTGGTATATTTGTTTCGTAAATCAAGGAGTTCTGAGCGGTTTCATCTCTTGGGTTATTTCCCAGTAAAATACCAGCTGAAACAGTAATTATTATGACAGAAAAAATAGTGCCAGCATATAATGTAAGCTAACCTCCAGAAATTAGATAACATCTTGTCTTCCTTAAAAGTCTGTAATTAACTGCTAATATTAACATGAATTCACGAGACAGGAAAAAAAATAAAATAAAAAAACATAGAGAGATACACACACACACAAAAAAAAGAAAAAAACCCCAAAACACCACAACTGTTTCAGATGATCTCACTGACTGACCTGGCAGGTTTCCTGCCTTTAGCACAAAAAAAGGCTTTTAACTTCATCTGTTGGGTTACTAAAAAAACTAATCATGAAATGATCAATGCTTGTTAAAGAAGTTATACAGACAGAGAAACAGCCAGGAATTGCTTTCATAGGCCATGATTAATAAATCATTATTTAATTATATAATTAATGATATAATTGATCCAGTTCTGGTTTCCTTCCACAGATTATTTCTTCTATAAGATACAAGGCTCAGCCTACAATGGAATGAGCCCTGATTCACAAAAGACAGAATAATGCTTCAGAAAATCAAACTCTTTTGCTTACTTTCACTTCTGTGTGGTGATGAAAAAAAAAAAAATAATGTTTGTGGTCCCTTGTGCTATATTAGTTTCCTGTCTCTCAGAGCAGATAGACGTAAGAAACAGGAATACAGCAGTGGTTTAACTCTCTCCATGTTGCTAGAGTATCCATCTGAACTCAGAGCAAGTGGGTTATATTAATGATAAGTCTGATGATATGAAACTTCTCCAGATAGCAGTTTCTGCTGCCATTGGAATCCAGCTCTAATTCCAAGGTAATCTCACCCTGGAGCTATTTTAAACTGGCTTCTTGGGATAATATCTACCTTAGATTGTAAATTCAATGCTAAGTAAAGTCCATCTACAAAGCGTTACATCTTATAAGTCATATTACCTGAGCTGTATTCTTCAAACTGTTCAGTAGTTTGGTGCATCCTGTTACCTAGCTTTTTAAAAATAATGGCTATCTCCTTCGCAAGCATGACAGTTCCCAGAGTCACACTGAAAAGAGCACTTGCCTCAGTTCACTTACCACCCTCTCATGTCAGCACCAAAAAGCAATCGAGTTCATTTAGGAAAACTCCACAAATCTGTTGAGTCCTAACAAAAAGTTCTCTATGTAATTGGACTTTAGGACCATATGACAGTTCAGTTCAGAGGGGACATCAGGAGATCACTAGTCCAGTCTGCTCAAAGCAGACTCAGCTAAGACACTTATTTACTTCAACCAGAATACGTAGACTTTGCTATTACATCTGCAAGAGTATGACAGTGGCTATGTTTTGATGGATAAATTAAACAACCCAGGGAATCTTAGCTGTTACCAAGAAAAAGTGGCACAGACTGGCCAACTTCATTCTTCTCAACTCTTTTTGCTTCCAAAACTAGGCAGTTACATTCAGTCTTGATCACATACAAACTTCTGAACCCAGGAACAGGTTGTGGGAGAGCTAGTTGACCAGGAAAAAAACATTCTGGGGTTAAGTATCTCAAAGCGTAGTCAGAACCTTGCACACCTAAACTGGTCAGCACAGATGTAGCCAGTGTGTCACTGTCTGAACCTGCAAGGTGTGAATACCAGGGCATTAAGCATTTTGGCAGCTACAGAAAAGGTTGAAAAGCAGATTTCTGACTTTTGGCTCACCTTCTACATGCAAATAGGAAAGACTCTGATTAACAGCACAAAATTCAAATACCCATCAAAGAATGCTGGCCAGAAGGCAATGCCAAGATCCAATTAAAATCAATGAAATTTTTATCACTGACTTGTCTGAAATGAGATGAATGGTATGAATAGCACCAGTCACAGTTCCCTCATCCTGGCTAAGATATCAGACAGTTTGTGAGGTAAACAGGGTTCCTTTATAGATCATCAACAATACAGCTTCATGCATACGCTTTGTCAAAGTATTTATAGAGAGACTGTAAAGCAGTTGAAGGGAATAAATTTTTTTATTTCGAAGCTTCATTGATAGTTGAATAAATTTAAGAGACACAAGAACTAAAAGATGTGGAACACCTGAGCTTATGCAAAATGAATACTCCATTTTTTCAATGTCTAGTGTATGTTATTATTTATGAGAAATTTTTTCTGAATAAATGAGAACTACCCCTATTGATGAAGATGATCCAGGGTTTGTTGTTTCAAAGTTTTTAATTGCTTTTTTCTTTAGCAGTGTATAAACAAGACCTCCTAAAGTATGTGGCAGTCTGGCTGTTAGGGAGTTGGATTTGAAGATAATGAAGCCTCTTTCTCTACATAACTCAGAAATCTGTTTCAGCCCACATCACTCAAAATTTTAAAGAAAAAGAATAATTTCATGGCTTTTTACATACTAATCAACCACCTCACTTTTAAACCACAACCATTTATTCTTTATTCAATTTAAAACCTTACAACAAATGTTCAGTGAAGACTAATGTCTCCACAAACAGGTTCTCAACAGCTCTGCTCTCAGTCTTGCGTTGCAAATAGCAAAGCAATTGGAGCAAGAGTAGATTGCTGTTGTGCTTTGATTCATGTTCTGGACAGGGCCTGTTTAAACATATCTCAGACTGCCTGTGGCATGCTTCAGTCAGATGCCCTCATGCAATTAGTTTCCTACCTATCAACACAGGAGCACATTGCTGTGAGGGGCAAGTAAGAGAGGATGTGACAATAAGGCCCTGCAGATGCACCAGCACTGCAGCAGACAGAAAAACAGAACCGCCCTCAGTCAAAGGATGCAGGCAGGTAGCCAAATGCACACACTGCAGATGAAGAGCTGAGATCAAATATCCCCTGAGTAGCACATGGGAAGAAGTTGCTGAAAGGTTGTGAAAGACAACAGATAAGGCAAGGGAGGTAGGACCTTGATAAGAGTCTGCAGTGTCATGCAGGAGGTGATGTGGACTGCACAGCTATGTAAGGGTTTCAAACAAATGCAGAAGTCCTATGTGGCTGATTGAGGATGCCAAAGCCTTTTCAGGCCGTCATCACATTTTTATGACAAAGGAGAAGTTAAAATCCAGCAATCCTTAGTGAACATTTTGGAAACAAAGGGATGCATTGTTCAGTTGCACCATCATTTGTACCTGGTCTCTCCAATGAGATCCATGAGCGTTAGTTCCCATGTAAGATATAAATACAAGACTATGATTCATAATATTTAAAATTAACAGAATAGAATAGAATAGAATGTTCAGTTGGAACGCACCTACAACAATCATCTAGTCCAACTGCCTAACTACTTCAGGGCTGACCAAGTTAAAGCATGTTGTTAAGGGCGTTACCCAAATACCTCTTTAACACTGACAGGCTTGGGGCATCGACCACCTCTCTAGGAAGCCTGTTCCAGTGTTTGACCACCCTTTCAGTAAAGAAATGCTTCCTGACAAGTCTGAACCTCCTCTGACGCAGCTTTGAACCATTTCAACATGTCCTACCACTGGATCCCAGGGAGAAGACCTCCTTCCACATCCCCTCCTCAGGAAGCTGTAGAGAGGAATGAGGTCGCCCCTCAGCCTCTTTTACTCCAAACTAGACAAATCCTAAATCCTTAGCCATTCCTCACAGCCCTTCCACCACCTTTGTTCCCCTCCTCTGGATGCATTCAAGTACCTACACATCCCTCTTAAATGGTGGGGCCCAGAACTACACACAGCACTCAAGGCGAGCTGCACCAATGCTGAATACAGCAAGACAATCACCTCTTTTGACTGGCTGGTGATGTTGTGTTTGATGCACTCCAGGATGGGGTTTGCCTCTGGGCTGCCAGGGCTCACTGCTGGCTGACATTGAGCTGCTGTCAACCAGCACCCCCAGATCCCTTTCTGCAGGGCTGTCTCCAGCCACTCCTCTCCCAATTTAGATTTGTGCCTGATGTTACTCTGTTTGGCATTTGGACTTGTTAAATTCCATGCCGTTGATGATTGCCCAATGCTAGTATTTGTCCAATGTTAAATACTAGTATTTATTAGCAATTGAATACTACGATAATTAGAATCTAAATTGGTCTAATAGACTGTGTGTATATATATGTAGATAGAGAGATTACATAAATATATGATATTAGACCATTTTATTAAACTTAAGGTCCTCTTATTGTGTACATTTTTCAATGAAAAGCTTTTTGCTCAATTATTTCTCTGGATTGAATTAGTTTTTTATTTCAAGATAAGGAAATCAGATATAAAATAAGAAATAATTATCTTAGTCTCAATGAAAGAAAAACTCAGACTGGGGAAACGATCATGTAGGGAGTTGTGCAATTCCTCTGACTTACGAGTGTTAGTTCAGATATTTTTGTAGTATATCTATAAAAATTCTTCAAAATACGTTACACATTACAGTGCCCTGACTTCTCTTAGCTGTTCTCACAACATTTAAGGCACCACTTCAGTGTGGAGGTGTTGGTTCCATGCCCCATCTTCCAGAGACAGGCGATTGTTTAATTTTGATATTTCAAGCTCTCCTTCTTACAAAGCTATAATGAAATTTGTAAATGAAAACTATAAACTCAGAGTATCAGAACACAGATAAATCCCTTCTCAAAGCTTCTTCTTTATTATTTTACTATTAACTCTTAAAAATCTCTTCCTTTTATATATCTGAAATATCTTAGCTTCCTGATATGATGAACAGATCTGGTTGTAGGCAAACAACTGCAGTGGGACTTATTATATGCATACTTTCCTCCAAGGTTTCAAAATATGCCGGAAAGGGAAATAAAGATGAATTGCTTGTTTTCAATTCCTCACATTTTTATATGACTAGTTTCTCTCCATCTTAAAACTCTTATTTCTTTTTTTTTTTTCCCCCACAAACTGAATTAGTGCACCATTGCAACAATGAAAGGATAAGTATTGAATGTAGTAAGCAATTTACCCTTTTCTCCTCTAGAGAGGGTCTGTCAAGGTCATGACTGAGGCATTTGAGGCAACAGTAGTTAGCGTCAGAGTTGTGAAATAGAGCTGTTTATTCTTTGCCTGCTCTGTTGTGTGATCTTGCTGTGCTGCTATTGACTTCAGTGACCGCAGAATTGGGACTCTTTACAGAGAACAGCAACCTTGTTTGTAGACCAGCAGTAGCAACACGCTTTTCTTATCCTGAGCGTGTTATTCAAATATTAATGAACACTAACTCTAACAGTATTTCTGGTGCAAGCAATTGTTGCCACACAAGCAGAACTGGAAAAGTGCTCTCTTTGTCATCCCGATGGATACACCTCAATTATTTTAGTTGTGAGCTTCCTATGGTGATGTGCTGGAGTATCTCAATATCAATTTGGAAGAAGCAGTCCTAGGTAAGGTGCCTCTGGCTGTGAGTGATATATGTTGTCTCATAACAGAAAAGGAAAATACTATTTTAATACAGTAAAATTCCCTTTATAATAAATAGACGTATTAATTGAAAACAGTGATGGGACAAAGTCCCTTTTCTGAGACTGTTAATAAATATACCCGCATATATTTTCTTTTGAGAGGTGAAATGCTCTTTGCCATCGCACAGAATGAAAGAAACTGATTTTAGACTCACGCCATTATCATAAAGGAACAAATGGTGTTCTGGCCAAATTTACTGAAAATAGTTCACCTTTGGACAAAAAGCAACTCTGGAAAATTTCAGTCAATAAAGTAACATTTTTGAAATATTGAAAATTATTTTTAAAAGTACAATAGAATATAAATGTATATGCAAGTTTGATGATAATAGTTTTTCTAATGCTCTTAAATGCTATTTTATAATTCCAAGCTAAAGTGCTCAATGAGTCCAACAAAATCCTTTCACTCAGACGTCTTTTTCTCTCCATATCTTTCTCTTTCTATCTGATAGGAATAATACATGTGCCACTGAATCGTGCATGCAATTAAGCACTTAATGATAATCTGGCTTTTAGAGTCATTTTATCACTACCTGTACTTCAGTACCTAGAAATTTGTCTCTTCATTTTACAGACTAAGTTGCTCTTTGTAACAAATTGACTTTGTATTTTATATCGTACCCTTTTCTAAAAGATATGAAAAACCATGGCATATACTTTCACGAGTCTTGTCTTTTCTTTTTTCTTTTTTTTTTTTTTGTTTTGTTTAACAGATATGTTAGGTCAAGAACAAAGCATGACATTGACATGAGAATAGGGATACATTCGGGATCAGTTCTGTGTGGAGTGCTGGGCCTGCGAAAGTGGCAGTTTGATGTCTGGTCATGGGATGTGGATATCGCAAACAAACTCGAGTCAGGTGGAATTCCTGGGTAAGACAACGTGTATTTCTCACAGTCAGAAAACATTGCCAACGCAGTACACTGTTAACTTTGCCTACAGATTAACTGTCTTACATTATTTCGTCAACTATGACTTTTTTTTTTCCCCCTGCTATTTTGCGGTTGGCAAGGATTTGTGAGGCTGTAGCCAAAAAAGGTAGAAATGGTCAGCTCACAAAGGCATTGGAAAAGACAAAAATATTTCTTTTATCTTTGCCAGCTATGACTTCCTGAAAAAGGCCAGTGGTTATATTCAGCCCATATAATACTCACAGGTAGCCCAAATTTCCCAATTAGGTGTTGACCACACCTAGAGTTTTTCCAGGCTTCATTCTCTCATCCTTTGCATTCAAATGCTGTTCTGAGGCACAAGGCTATAATTTATTTTATTTCACAATGCACAAAATGTGGGAAGAATTATGGGTTTATAGGTCATTTCACTAATAACTAGACATTACGGACAGTGGGCTCTCTAGGAAGTCTTCTAAATAATTTGGTGCTTCAGTAGATGTTTTGACACATTTATGTCAACTTGTCTATATGTGAAAATATATGGTTTTCCATTGAGCTGCCTAGCTTTTCTTTGTCTGAGGTGGCTGATTCACCTGGAAGGTAGAATGTTATTTCTGCCTGACGTGGCCTATATCTCACAGTAGTTTGGAAGTTGCAAATCCTAAATTTGTAGCAATGGTACTGGTTGCAGGAATATTCTGTTCACTTTCAGGTCCACCTTCCATTGATGAAAGATATAGCAAAAGATCCCCTACAACTGTTCAATTTTTGGCCATGAAACACATAAGCAATAGCAGTGGACATCTTTATGCAGAAAAAGTCTAAGTGATGCTGTTATCTTGAGTGAGAGAGGTTTTAAGTCATCAAATCTGAGTCACGTGCTGTACTCCCTATACACACACCAGGATCTGTCAGACCTGTCTTGTTTCCAGGAAGTTAGAAAGATATTTGCTTTATATTTTATTTGCAAATGTGGGCCCCTTCCAACATTCCTCATAGTAGACCTTTATGCTAATATATATTCTTAGAATCAGCAGAAAATGAAATATCGCATGCTCTGAAAACAGCTTCTATACTCTGCATATGTCACCAGTGTATAAGATTGCAGAAGAAAATTTCTTTCCCTGCTGCTTATCCAATATGATAGCCCCAGATGACTAAGAAAGGTCACATGCTGCTTTGTTAACATGAGCAAATCAATCATCTAAGTTTCACCATCCACACCCGCAAAAAATACAGTTTATTGTTGTTAATGCATGCAAGTAGTACAGCTATTAATGAATAACCCAGAGAATGCACCACCTTGCTGTTGATAAAATGCCTGGCTAGGTTGCAGTCTATTGGAGCAGAGTGATTTCCACTCTTGTATATCAGTTTGCCAACAGAACATTTTGGTCTGTGACAGCAATTCACTAAGTCTCTCAAAACAGTGATTTACATCAGGTTTTCAGAGCGTGCAGAGCAGATTTAATAGAGCAGTTAAGTTCACTTCAGCCTCTCCTTACTTATCCCTGCTGCCAGCATTAAAATCCCCCCACTTGCCATAATACTGAGATATTTCCCCTTCCCAGAGCTGCACTGCTTTCCTCTGTTTCATCAGGAAAGCTGCCCTGGGGTTAGGAATGATCCTGCTCCCACAGTGTGAAACAAGAGCAAAGATGAACCACAGCCCTTTCCTGAGCACACAGCTGAGGGAGGCAGCTCGCCTGCCCGGGATGGGGAGCATCCCTCCACCCAGTCTGGAAGCGGGAGAGAAGGGGCTCAGCTCTTCCCCTCGACGGTTGCATATCACCCGGAGACCTCATAAGCATGGGTGATGCAGGGATAGATTGCCCCTGAGTAAAGGTGCATAAGCGGGCAGCCCAGCTGTCGTGGAAAGAGGCACTCAAGAGCTCTGAGAAAAAGTAAACATTTCCAGTTTTCTGAGAGGAAAAAAATGTGTCCACAACACCTGAAAAGGAAACCATGTAAGATTCTACAGTGTTATTTCTGGGACAGTCTTCTGCCAGGACCCCATCTTCTAATAGTCTTCACCTGGTGTATCTAGGTATTCATCTAGGGTACTGAATTGGCATAAACCCTAGCTAATAATTACTTTTCCAGCATGTATCAATGACAGGTATCATCTAAAGCTTTGGACCTGATTTGTTTTCAACAGTAGGACAGGCTATACTTTTTTACTTCAATACTCAGGTTCCCAATTTACTGTATTTGTATAAAATTAGAAAGATATCTCTCCACTGTATTTTTTTTTTAAGCAAGTGGTATAAAAGGTGAAACCAGAAAATATTTTTAATCTACCAACTATTTATTAGTATTTGATCCATTTAAGGGTATGACATCAATAGCCAGCTCCATACTGTAGTTCAAGCTGTTATCATTTCCATTACAAAATCCATATTTCAGGGCTTTATAATGCAATCTTCCTAAATTATATTGATTGAAACTCAGCACAAAGATAGTCACCCTGGAAACTAATGTATCACTTTCTTTTTCTTTCTTTTTTTCCCTTTTTCTTCTTTTTTTTTTTTTTTTCCTTTTCTTTTTTAAATTAGTACTTTATTTAAATCACTTTAGCCTATTTGGGTTTCTAAGAGCTAGGAAATGCATTATCTTTTTAAGAGGTTATATGCTCTGGTTTTAAAATCCAGGCCAAAAGTTGCTTGTATTTGAGAACTATTTTTACTGTTTTTTATTGTCAGTTTTACTGACACTCGGCTACAAAAGAGTACTAATCTATACAGACATCATAACAGCATGACTTCAGATAGTGAAAGTTGTACAAAACCTGTGTTGGCTTCAGAAGGGAGCTGAGACAGGTTGAAAAATGGCTGAGATAGATACAAAGTTTTGATCTTTTAATTAGATACTGATATTTAATACTCCACATAGACTCAGTTTGCGCCAAATTCTGATACTCCTGGGCATTTCACACTGCTTAAAGACAACCAGCACTTTATTTTCTGGCAATATATGCACATCATACATGCATTTATAGCGTTTTACTCTATCAGTATTTTATGCAATTTAGCTCCGTAGTGGCACCCTTTAAGTTCTAGAAGAAAGTTCCTAAGGGGCGTGCAAGGACCTATTCCTTCAGTGGAGATAAGCCAATTTGTGGTGCCTGAGAAAAATGCCTCACCATGTGTCATCAAGAAATGATCAAGAATTTTAGCTGACTCCAAATTTTAGGAATTTGCCTGCAAGTCTGACTTTCAGAAAGTGCCGTGCATCGCAAGTTTGAAAAACGAGCCGATTTTAATGGAATGACTACATTTATTTGCTTGAGTTAGATAAATGTCTGATGAATATCTCCTCTTATTGCATTTATGATGTTGCATTACAAAGTATAGCATGGCTAACCATGTAGATGTGTTTTAGAGGTGTCTGCAATTTACCCTACATGTAGGAACTTGAAGATTTCTTAAAAATAGAAATAAGCAAGACATTCCAGGTTTGATTGGAAGACATCCAAAGCCCTATCATGCTTTTGCAAAATTTGAACTTTTTGTGTGTCATCTCCTAAATTCAACTTCACTTTTCCAAACTCTTTTTGAACTCATCGCTTAGTCTTACTAAAAATTATCACCTCACTTGCCTTTGTGTAGTTTCCTTATTTCCCTAATTCTCTTCAGACCACTAATTTCAACTGTCTAAGCTACCTCAGATAACTGAAGGAAATGAAAGAGCTTCGCATAAACTGCTCTAATGAATACCATATATTTTCCTCTCACCGTATTTAGCTGAAGTGGCAATTTTCATTCACTCTGAATAGTATTTTACTCAGGAAGGTCTCCCATTAAACTATTACTGTGAGTAAAGGTATCAAGTGTGAATATAAAAGTGCTTTCCTGTGACAGGACTTTGTGCATTCATGAGATCCTACTGATATAAACATGTCTTGAGACTATTTGTCCTCAAATGAAGTTCATGTTTGTCAAATACACTATTTATTTTTCTTTATAGAAATGATCATATACAAAAGAAAACCTTCTATTTATCCATCATGTTAAAAAAGATGCAGAGTTCACAAACTCCTTCTTACCTATGTATTCTAGAACACAGTGTTTGCTACTGCTTCTTTCACTTATGCAGGAGAATTCACATCTCTAAAGCCACTCTGGACTGCCTGAACGGGGATTATAAAGTTGAAGAAGGGCATGGCAAAGAGCGTAATGAATTCTTGAGGAAACATAACATTGAGACTTATTTAATTAAACAACCTGAGGAGAGTCTGTTGACTTTACCTGAAGATATTGTGAAAGAGGCTGTCAGCTCCTCCGACAGGCGAAACAGTGGAGCAACGTTTACCGAAGGATCCTGGAGCCCTGAACTTCCATTTGATAACATAGTGGGAAAACAGAATGTAAGTCAAACTTCCTTCAATGTCATCAAGTACGAACGCATGCTTGAGTGCATTTCAATAATGGAAGCCTCAGAGGAGACAATCTCATCTTTAACCTTTGTTCTAATACGTACTGAAAGAGCAGAGGATTAAACAAATTGTTTCAAGGCAGAAATAAATCACGTACCCAAACTGGGAAAATGCTAGTGGACCAGAGGTTTTGTTGTTCGGTTTTGGTTTTGTTTTTTTTTTCCAGCTGAAATTAAATACTACACAGCTTAGTTTTAATTGAACCAGTCTATAAAGAAGTAAATTAGAAGTATAGCTATTGTTACTAAACAAGCTGGGACATTCTAGGCAGACTGTGAACCTCATTGCATAGCTTGACTACACTGCCATCAAAGTAAAGGGTTGAGTGAATGGACATTTTGCTAGAGGAAAAAGCATGGTGTAGGTTATTGACATATAAGGGAAAGAAAAAAGATCTAGCTTAAAAAAGCACCTTGTGAAAACAGTTTCTCCATTCTTCACATTTTTTTTCTTTTTTTAATAAAAAACTATTAAAAACTTAGTTTCTAAAACACAATTAAGGTTCAGTAGCAGGTGACTTAGACTCTAAGGTCTTCATAGCTCAATAGAAATATGAGATAATAATAACTGCTCCTGATCAGATCTTTTAAAAAAGCACTGCATGGCTAATTGCTAGCATCCTAGGAACCAGTAATTTTTGTAGTCATAAAAATTGCTTTGTGAAATCTGCTTGCTTAGAGGAACTAAAGATGGAAAGGTTAAAATGCCCTCAGACACCACTCTTTTCACTGCATTTGAAAGACTGATGAGTCTTCATGAAACAAGGGCAACTGGAGTTTTCTTCCATTTTCTGAGGGATCTATAATGACATGATATATCCTTTCTTCTGCTGCACATCTTTAGTCCTACTTGTCTGCACTGTCTGTTGAACTTCAAGCATTGTTGTGTGGAGGTTTTGCTTTGTCAACCATCTTCTGCTTCTTACAAATCTTCTCAGAAGTGATAAGCCTTCACAATCAATCAGCCCATGGCAGTGTCTTCATCTCTTCAAACTGAACTGGAGCATGGCATAATTTGCTGTTATATAAACCATCTGTTTTATATATGTTCTGTACGTCCATGTATCTGCATGTACACTGCCTTCTACAATTCTCTGTATTTTGTTTACCTGTCTCTATATTCTCATTTCATTAGGAATAGAAGTATGGGTGCATGCTGCTGTAAATATCTTTCTGATCTCTCTTTGTTTCTTCTTCTTTCCCTTGAAGACATTCCAATTTCTGTAGACCAAAAAATCTATGCAGAGTAGGCTGTCATTTTGTTGATCATTTTCTCAGCTAAATCTGACCTTGGTACTAACAAGGACGAGCAATGAAATAAAGGATTAGTGGTTTTATTCGATTATTGAACAACTCCCACCCAATACAGTAGTAAAAAGCCCATGAAAATCATTTAAATAGGTACAAGTAAACAGGTTTTTTTAAAGCAGATTTTTGTCTTATGGCAATAAAAAAAATTCATTTTTAGAATAGTTTCTCACTGGTTTTTTAAGAACTTGTTTTTGTACTGGAAATCACTATAATTTTATATTACACAGCTTACAATAAGCTTTTTGGTGGAGACAAGGTTTTAAAAATCTGCTATTCAATGTGTGATTCAATTATTATGCAATTTTCAATTTTAAAGTTGAGACAATAGGCATTATTGCTCATAAATAATGTATTTCAGCTTAAAATTCAGATGACAGGTTTAAATTATACTAGGATATAGTAGCTTTTTCCAGACGTGTGTGCATTTAATAGCATTAATTATGTAGCCTAAAGGTCACTGGCAGCAGCAGACATTGAAAATCCAAGTAGCAGCAACCCAACAATGGCTCACTCCATGTGTTTGAATATTTGCCAATAGCCTTTAAATTATTTCTTTACCCAATATAAGTTACAACAAATTTGAGCAATTCTGACCACCTCTTACATTTAGCTGTAGTTATGTCAGGAAGAATATGAAATGGCAGTCTTTGGTTTTTGCCCAATTCAAATTCATCACAATCCGTATTCTTTAACTCAAACTCATTTTCTATGGGCAGCCTAAGTCAGTGAATTGAAGATGTGTTGATATGAGTAAGGAACAGAATAGCCATTCTTTATATACACAGTCACAGACATCAACAAAACCTACATGTCTACAGCACATTTAGCACCATATGCCTTAGCTCTAATGGTGAGGTAAACCAAGGATGCAAGTGCCTGCTCTGAAATTCAGACCTTGCCCAATATAGATGGAGTTTTCTCTTATATGAACAAGTGTCTGGGCTTCTTTCTTAAAGCAAAGAAAGTTGGACAGAAATTATTTCATGTTAAGAGGGTGAAGGCCTCCTCCTCTGGAATAAATTAATAGTTGATGAAGTTGGATTTCATAAGTAGGCCTTACAAAAGAAGTAGCTGAAGGCATAATATGGTCACTGTGGTGGTGCTGGAGGCATCTGATGGGCCTGTAATGTTGTGAATTAGGAAAAAATCATACTAAAATGTCTATGTCTTCTATAAGCATATTTTAGTGGTGGTTGCAATGACTCTTAACAGTTACCATAAAAATTATACCTAAAGACTGCCAAGATGACAGACAAGTATAAACAACAGGGTTGAATTCAGTTCAAAACAAAAACATCCATATGACAAGGGATCTATAAAAGACCTGTGATCATCTGGACTATCAGTTAGAATCCAGGTAAGAGACTCCAATGTCTCAGTGTCAAACACCTATGCTGAAACGTGCTAAGAGCTTGATTCAGCTTCTTAACTGTGTCTGTCTGTTCCAACTTGAGATAGCCTAGCACATGCCAGCTGGTCCCCACCACTGAGCAGCAGTGCATGGGGGTCCCACAAGTTTTGTGCCATATGTCCTAGCTCCAAACTGTTGTCCAGGATACCCTAGGGCATCTCAGCTGACCACAGCTGCATATGATTGGGCAACTGAAAGTATCCAGAGTATGTATTGCCAATAATCGAAGTTTAGACATCTTCATTTGGGTCTCTTCCTCTTGAACCAAATCCTACCTGCATCCTATCTCTTTAAACATGTGACCTTGTATTTCCCTATCTCCCTCCAAGACCTGGTGTTTATAGTATGAAAAAAAGTAATTTGAAGCCTTCCTAGAGTTTTCTACACAGTACTGATTAAGAAATTCCCTTCTTGTTGAGGTGAGGATGCTTGGATTTGTTGCATGAAATCATTGCAGGAAGGAAGCAAAATCTAATCCAAGCTACCTTTTTAAAATATCTATAAAATATCTCTAAAGTTGGAGTTTTATTATCTGTTTGTTTTAATTCATCCTGTTTTTTAGTCTCAGATGCAATTTTGGCTACGCTTTTTCCTAACAGAAACTTGTATGTGTTCCTGTACAATGAATGCTTATTGTCAGCATCAGGAAAGTTCAAAAGCCCATTGTAAAATTCACAACCGCATCTTCCATATAGCTGTTCACAAAAGTGTAGGAGAGGTAATAAGGAGAACCAATATTTCTTTATGTCAGCATAACACATAACAAAGATGTAGCGTAAAGAGGGGGATACAGCGACAAAATGTGGTTAGAACATACGCTTGAGACAATAATTTGCATGGTATTTTTCACTGCTGTTATTACTAACTACAGGGAAGCAGTTTTCTTCAGTATGTGTATGTGTGTCAGAGAGAGAAGACTCCACTAAACTTAAATATGAATTTTCTTGTTATCCTCTGGAAATAAATGCAACTTCAAAGTCCATTTTTGCACCGATACTACTGACACCATTGCCATAGTGGTGATAGTACATCATGTTCATCTACCATGAACTGTAAACCACTTCATACATTCAGCAAGACGATTCTTCTTATTTATCAAATTTTGAAATATAACCTAAAGCAAAATGTAGTCACTTACTAGGATGATTTGAATTGATTCTCCTCATGTAAATAAAACATAATGCCCAGCTAAAACATTAGGGACCTTCTCCACCCTCACTTCCAGTCGCAATATAGCAATATGAACTAATTCTGAGGAATTAATGCACATAGCAGTATCTGATATGATTTTGTCCTTTAACAGCGACTTCAGAACCAATTATATGATTTCAGTCACTACAAATTGATAATAACTTTTCTGCATAGCTCAGTTTAAAAGAGAGAGGAATACCTAAACTAAAGTAGTGTGCAGTAATATAGTATTTATCCAGCTGACTCAATGGATTATTTTCCAGGGATTTGTTCTAATCTTAGAGTTTCTGCCTTAGCTCCAAGGCTATGATATGGATTCAGGCACATCTGAAACTTTAGTATCAAAAAAGTTTCCTTGATACTGTTTTTTCCTCCAAATGTTGATGATATTGATTTTCTAGACAGAAGATGGGGAGATTTGAGTAGAATGGTTTGCCAAACCTTCTCTAATGAAGTCCGTTTTCTACTAAAGCAAACAGTAAGATTGCTTTTCACTTAAATAGGCAGAAGATTTCAATCCTGATATTCTTTTCTGCCTGTATTTTGGGCTCTTAAATTATTCATCAAAAGATGGAATATGAGAAAACAAGATACTATCTGTGACTACGGAGTCCATGGACTTTATTTTAGGATTGTAAAGGAAGTTGTCACTTGGGGTTTGACAGTGGGTACCGGAGACCCTTCCCATGTTTTAATGTGCTCTCCGAGATTCATGAGAATGTAATTGCTGACCGTAGTTTGAATATGAACAAGGGAAACCTCCCTATATAATTTACTGTGTATAATCCTACGATCCAAAAGAACTGGCTTTCCAGAGAAATCTAGTGATAATCTATCCCAAACTCCTGTTTCCAACAATGTCCAGCAGAAGATATAGCAGAAGATCTTTCCAGCAAGGACCTATGGGATAACTTTTCTCAAGCAGAAGTGTATTTCTTGTCCATAATAATTCTGAAAAGTCTTATGCTATGATGTATGAAGGTTTATATCCTTTCCATTCATTAACATTTCTTAACCCTTGGGAATATCACAGGTAGTAGAATTTATTTTCCCATTCAAATGGGAAAGTGTTGCTTCACTGTGATTTGTGTCATGAAATGATACCATGAAACTGGATTCAGTTATTCTTTTTATGAAAGCAAAAATAATCCTCTACCTCTTTCCTGAAGGTGAAGCACCCTTGATACTACTATCTCTGCTAGCTTTCCTTAGCAAAGCTGTGCAAAAGTATTTTAATTTTTTTCTTTTGATTAGTCAATGAAATACCGAAGGTATAATGCATTTGAGACAATATTTAAAATAATAATATGAATTACAGTTAAATTAATTCATATAGTTTAACTGTAATCTAGACTGGCTGAAATATACCGGCAGTGAAGAAGAACATATTATTTGAAATCCCATGATGAAGTAATCAGAAATGTCACCTTCTTCACTCCTGACTAACAGATCTGTTCCTTAACTAACACATCCAGTAACTTTAAGATCAAGAAAATCATCATTTCTCCTGCTTTGTGACTTCTGTTTTCTTTAGCTTCCATTATTAGTTGTTAAAACACACCATTGAGTTAGATACCCTGCTGTGATTTTGGTGTGTACTCCCCTCATGCATGCTCTAATAATTAATTAGTAGAATCTGGAAAGGGGAATGTAGTCCTAATGTTCAGTGCAGCAGCAAACCTCCTAGTCTGTATAAAAGAGGGTATTAAAGTACTCCTCTTAATGTACTGTATGTGTTTAGTGGAACAGACTTATTATTTTACACTTCTATAAATTTCATTGAATGAATTGCATGGAATGCTGTAACAGTTTGCAATGCAACATGATCTAAAACATTGCATTTTTAACCCAAGGGGACCAGCAGGTTTATTCTGTTTGCATGTGCTTTCCCGTAGACTCTGGCTGCCCTAACAAGAAATTCAATAAATCTGCTTCCAAACCATCTTGCACAAGCTTTGCATGTCCAGTCTGGGCCTGAGGAAATTAACAAGCGAATAGAGCACACCATCGACTTACGGAGTGGCGATAAATTGAGAAGAGAGCATATCAAGCCTTTTTCACTGATGTTTAAAGACTCCAGCCTGGAGCATAAGGTAGCTGAGTCCTGGTAGCTGCATTATTTGCAACTCAAATTGTAATAAATGTCCACTGAAGCAGAGAAGCTCTAGGTTCTAGCATGCATTGTTTGTTTTCTTGTTTTGTTTTTCTTTTTCATTTTGTTTCTGTTTTCAGAAGTTGAGACTGAGATAGAGGTCATAATAGACAGTGCCACGATGCAGGTGTTATAATGCTGCAATGATGACATTTCATTGTTGGAAAATGCTTACACTGAGCAAACTCTGCTTCTAAAAACAACAACGATTTGCTGGATTTCACTTTGTGTTGAGTACAAACAGTTTACAGTCATATGATAGATTGCTTTGATACAAACGGTGATTGAGCATATTAATAAACTGACACTTCTATTCAAAACGTATATCTATATTTATATAGATAAGTTTCTTTCATTTATTCATAGGATCCATCTAATGTCCTCTAGGCAGCCGCTAGGTTTATTTCAAGTCAAAATTAATTTGTCAACTCTTTATTTTAAACATACTTTTTTTAAGGTCTGCTTCTTAGGGGTAAATATTGTTCATCTTTGCTGCTTTTCAACAGCAACATGATCTCACTAATCTCTGCTTAAGTCTACATCCAGGTAAAAATCATAAGTTAAAAAAGATAAGGCAGTGGGAGAACTTTCCTTGTCAAATGATGACATGAGATTGGGTTGCACAGATCTCAAATTATTTCATTGACTTGCATGCTATTACAATGCAGTAGCAGCAGGTTTGCAATAGGATGTGCACTTGACTGAAGAGAAAGAAAAATAATGGGGAACTGAAAGCATGGAGACCCACTTCTCTGTCATCACTTTAACTTCCACTGTAAAATAGACATTTTTACTTGACTTATGGGAGATCAGTCCTCAGATGGTCTTAGTGGTGAGAGCTTAATGAAAATTACTGGAAAAGAAAAATTCTGCTTGCAGTATATCTAAGCCCTTATTTCACAAGAAATCCTGTAGAAGGAAAAAGAAATGTTCATTTTAAAAAAAAGAAAAGATTCAATTTCCCCATGAGGATATTTATGACACTGAGACACAAGATAGAATCCCCAAAGCTGAATTAGCCACTACTGCTGCAACAGAAGAAATGAAGATGTTTCTTTCAGTGCAGTCATCTTGAAAAGCTGAAAGAGATCCAGAGGAAGCAAAAGCCAAGATTTCTGATATCCTGTGAATTACTATCTAAAGGTCCGAAAGTCATGAGTAATCTTTAATCTTTTCAAGGCACAGGGTCAAAAGATAAAGTGAAAGAGTCTAGACAAAATAGCATATAACTTAGAAGGCGGGGGATGGTATATTAGAAATTTTTTGTGCAAAATAGGAAACAACCTGGTCACAAACAACTTGCCGAATAAACAAATTTGTCAATGGTTCACCTTGCCTCACATTAATATTTAACAAAAATGAGTCCTGAACATGGGGGGGAGTAAAGGGACACTGCCCAGAATTAGATCCTGTATTCAGAATATAAAGTTTATTGTCATTTTAGATTTCACAATTACCAACCACAAAGAAAATCTATGGGGAAATCATAGAATTTCACTTACATGTGATTTAAGGAGAGGAGAAAAAAAAGAACCATACTTTAATCCATCATATTGCACAGGTCAGATTTTAAATATTAATAATTTTTTAATTGCATCTGGATGACAAGAAATCTATTTAAAAGTCAACATTTTTAGCACTTTTGATATATTTTCTTGTCGGTATGACATTTCCAATGGAAAACTGTGCTCCAATGTTTGAAAGTGGTGCTTTCATTCAATATTTCCTTAGATGTGAGACCCAACCAGCAAGTGCAGGCAATAGAAACACAAAATCCTTCCAGTAAAGTAGACAGAATCTTTCTGTCCTCTAAATTGGGCTGGGTTTTAGCATTACATGGGAGTAAAGTTTTAAAAATATCAACACTGCTTTATTCACTCTAGTTCATCCACCTCTAACAGTTGGATAGTTGCTGGCCAGCAACCTCCTTCTTGTGTTCAGGGTGCTGGGGCACCATGAGTGTGCTCACAGAAAGACGGGGAATGCACCAGGATGCAAAGGGATAGTGTGGATTAAGAAAAGAAAACTCATAGTTTACTCTTCATTATAGGCAGGGGCAATGTCTTGTGGGACAATGTGGGACATGGCCTTTCCCTCCTCATTTGCCTGTACAGTAATTACAGGTTTGTCCTGATAGCCTTAGAGTTAAACCATAGTTTACAAGCAGTCCTGAAAAAATTAATGCATGAACTGTTTTTCTACAGAAAGAGGCTATTTCCTCCATGTTATCTTATATTACTATCACTTTCTCCCTTCTTCCTACCCATTTAGGAACCAAAACAAAACAAACTCAGATTTAAATTGGAGTCTCATAAAGCTATTTCAGCAGTCTTTGCCCTGTGCTCTTCCCACCCCTAACCTTTCAGTCTGGAATTATGTTTTCTTCTAGCCATTAACATTTTGCAACTGCTTAAATGACCTTCTACATCAGTATCTTGAGCTGCTCCCTGCAGCTTTGTTAAGCAAGTAGACTGTATACGTCTATGGGCCTCCCATCTCACACTGCCATTTTCATTTGCTGCCACTCAGCTGCAGTTTAGTGCAGTGGCAGCTTCAAGTCAGAAGTAGCTCTGAAGTAAAGTAACTTCTCCTATGTAAAAGCTTGTGCCCTCATGTTTAGCCATCACACTTTCAGGCGGCACTGGCATCTGCCTAGTATTTATTTCTTTTATCTGTAAATACTTCTTCCCCTAGACTTTATGGTTATTCAGTAGGCAGAACAGCCAGTACCCATACCTGAGATCTGGATCAAGAAGCATTAAGTTAACCTTGTTTAATGAGAATTATGTTAATGCTCTGTACCTCAAACCTCAGAGACGTGAGTAACCGTATGAACAATAAACTTTATTTATTCCTCCTGCATTAGTAACTGGACTACCTTGCCATGGGATCATAAATCTTTTGGGGTAACTTGAATAGATCTGAAATGTCATGCTGGACTTCTGTTTAAACAGTCTAGGTTGTTTTGGATTTTTTTCATTGCAAAACAACTGCAGACAGCAGATTTACTCTAGTAATGGAAGTGCTGTTTTGCTTCCTTTAAGGTTTCAAAAGGTAAAAAAGAAAATAATTTCTGGCATCAGCATGTCCAAAACTACCATGGGAGCTAGCACAGCTCCTGGTTTACAATGTTTTAAACAACTGGTATATCACAGCAGTTTAAGCCATTGGTACATCTTCCCACTCCTCTCTTATCTCGTTGCTCTATGTCCTTCTTGGTGATAGAATAAATGTAGATTCCACAGCAAGTAGTAGGGGTTGCATTAACGAATGGGTTATCTCCCTGAGGCATTATGTATATTTCCACATGAATTCTGTAATACTTCACTTTTCAGAGGATTTGTGCAGGATCCCCACCTGATATATTTTATAGATTATTCACCCAAATGGACTAGTCATTACTAATCTGTATTTCACTCATTAACACTTGATATCTCATTTAGAGACTAATTCACTCTCAATTTTGCTAGAGGTCATTTTCATGAATAGGATGTATGCAGACAGAACAAAAGACTCATCACAGGAGAGTACTTCTAATGGTAGCATAAAAACACACTAAGGGTTTCCAAATATGTAGTAGCTCGTAAGGAAAATCTGATACTACTTTAGATTATTTCCAATAATTAAAAAATAACATCATGATGCTCTACCTTAATAGCAGTGACTTGGAAATAACAGTACCATGTGCTTTCATACAGGATAAAGCATAGTAACAAGGCAGGGAATTTTACATGGGTATGGTTTTTGTTAAGGAAAGTTTCCAATGTAAAGATTTGTATAAAGATATTCTAACCCTTCCTGCATATTTGTATGGGATTATAAATCAGACTGGGCTTAGAGATGAAGTGCCTACATATTTTCTGTGAGATGAAACTGAAAATACCTGAAAATATCGAATATGCTTTGAATTTCCCAGTATAGGTTTTCTTAGGTGAACTATTAGACCTACATATCTGAGTTTCTATATTTCAGAATTTCTAATGGGTGAGATAAATAGAAATTAAATGACTAGGAAAAAAAATTTGCCCTTCCTGCATGCTGTATTCTTGCAGACATGAGCCTCACCTCTCTCCTTCAACCTAGAAACTTCCAGTGGCAGGAAAGCCTGAGAGAAACATTGGGCAACCTCTGTGCCTGTTCATCACCTTCTTTTCCGTCAGTGGTCAACAACTGCATCTGTGTCTATCCTTTGGTCTTGTCAGGAGTTCATCCATCTCTTCTCCTGCCTTGGGCTTCCTGATAACATCTTCTTCTGTTCCTCCCCTGTACTGCAGAAGATTTTCCAGAGGCACAAACACCATTGCTCTGAAGAAAAAAAAAAAAAAAAATGGTCTCCGTTTTCATCCACAAGGTCTATCAGAGTCAAAAAGCAGCAGTGAGGCTAAGACCAAAAACCTTCCTCCCTAGTGCACAAACACTTTCTCTAGGTGAGCATATAAAGCCTGTTGTATTACTGGTACTCCCCTTTCAAAGACCCTCGGGAAAAGCGGGGAGAGGTCAGGAATAAGCAGCATCGCTCGGCAGAGGAAACATGACCTTTCTTATGCAAGCTCAGTTTTACTAGCTGCCTGGGCTAGCCAGGAGATAAACAGTTCCCCCCAACGGTGCAGGCTAATGGCTCAAGCCCCATGGGAAGCAGGGTGAGCCTTCGCTACACCATGAGCAACCTATGCCAGTGCAGGTAGGTCTGTGGGATGTGGCAGTTAAGGTTTGCATTGCAGAGTAGGTCATATGATGATTCTTCTTACCACTCTACATGGCTCAAGTTGGCTTCATGCCTTCCCCATACTTACGGAAGTGCCTTGAGGCTTAGCTATCCTCCAATTACTTCTCTAAGTCATTAAGAAGCAGACTGCTACAGAAATACTATGTTTATGATTGGTGTTTGTGCTGACTCAGAGATGCTATCAATTTCTCATCACAACATTGTTACTCCTTAGACCACAGCATTCATCCTTTTGACATAGTGCTCAACACAGCAGGCAATTCCATGTTTGTGTTTCATTCAATTAGTTTGCTATAATTTCCCTAAGGAACAGTTGGAATTTCATGTTATATTTGAAGGAACGTACCTTTCTTTTTCCCTTTGGTTCTTTTTGTGCCGCAACCAAAAAAAGACCTGGTCCGTTATTTAAGCAGACTGATGCAGTTCTATTTTCCTTCACATGAAATCAGGGTCAGTGCCTCTGTGCTTCCAGCAGCAAAATGGAGTCGCCTGTGAGCACCATCTAAAATCATGTCAAAGTGATACTGCCAACAGCAGACACAGGGTATAATCACAGCAGAAGAGTCGTTGAAAAGAGAGACGCCAACAAATAAACCTCCCTCTCTTACTCATAACAAGTGGGAACAGGGAAAAGAGAAGCCTTTTTCCCATTTCAGGAGCTTGAGACTGTTTTGACCAGATGTTTCTATTTGAGATGAAATCCCTACCAAATGTCCATGTAGTGAATGTAGTCTAAGTCTAGATAGGATCTTCCTTCAAGAGTAAATTAGCTATAAAATGCAGTTCATAGCTGAACTCTCTGTGTATGTTCCTGATGTATTTCTTAATAGATTTTAATTTTTCTCATTTATAATGCTCTTTAGGCATTTATAACTGCAGTTTGCCTTATTTCTGAATTGCTGGAGAAAGATTTTGATATCTCTTTGACTCTGATTTCCTTTTGTTCTGCACACGTAAACCTTAGCTCCTTCAAAACTGCAAGAGATGAAGTAAAATGGAGTTACTGTTCAAAGGAGGAAAAATGACTGAGGCAGGCGTCTGTGGAATTTTTTGTTAGGTGAAGAAGATTTAGTGGTATCAGTATAGGATAAAGAGTTTTACAAAAATATGTCTATGGACCAATCTTCATCTGCTGTAAACAACTGGTCTTTAACGGAATTAGTAGTGATAAATACCAGCTGACGACTTGGGTAACATTTTCATTTTAACTGATGCACCGTGATTCACCCATGTATCTGTTACTCCTTTTCAGTGGTTTGATATGCTGGAGAAGAATACTTTTCCAATAAATCACAAAAATAATGCACCTCAAATGGTCTTTTACGTAATAATACCTTCATTTTCTCCTTGAAGAATGTCCATATTGCCACCTTCGTGCATAGCCTCTGGATGAGTTAGGATACAGATATCATGACCCACACCCCAAATAGTCACAGAATGTCCCAAACTACATTCTTTTCTTAAAAAAGAAAAGTAAAAAACAAAACAGAATGGCCTCAGTTTGGCAAGCATGGAGACACGTTTGTGACGCAGCTGACTTCAGTGTCTGTCTTCAGGTGAGGAAACCCATGGTTCCTCTGGTTATTAAGTGTTTTATTAAGCTATTATGTATTTAGTATTCTAGTCAGCAGCACAAGCCCCAAGTATCTACCTGAGGATTTTTAAAGCAAATAATTTTGAAAAAGAAGCAACCAAGTAAAACAACTTTGTGTTGCAAATTACAGAGTTTTGCTCTCTTGGATAAAGTATTTTGCAACTTTATTAATGATTTATTTGTTCTGTTTCATTTTTAAAAACAAATTCAGGTTTATTGATTTATTAGCTCTTCCTGCTAATTTTCGCAAAGTCTCCTATATGCGTCAGTCTTTATGAAACTACTGCGTGGGTTAACAGCTAATTTACTCTTCTGTTGTGTTTTTTTCATTCTAGTATTCTCAAATGCGGGATGAAGTATTCAAATCAAACTTGGTGTGTGCATTTATTGTTCTTGTATTTATCACCGCTATCCAAAGCTTACTTCCTTCTTCCAGGTAAATACAGAAATATAACTATATGTCTGAACATGCTCTTGGGGAAATAGCAGGGTAACATTGCTAGGATTGACATGGAATGAACCAATAAAATCTGCTTGTTCCCCAAAAGTGTTCGGAAATATTGTTTCACTTTTTTCCCAATATTAACTGCTTTTGCATCGCATTATCTGCAGCTACATGTTTTCATGTGAGACAGCAGCATCTACTGACATTATGTTGTCATGTTTTTAAGCAGAACTCCCACTGAGATAAATGGGAACTTTAGTTTACAAAGGTTTGATGCTATGTGGCCTGCTGCTTCCAGTGTTAAAGTAAAGCATGATCCAGGTTTATAACAGTGTCTCTTTGCTAAGTGACTGGTAATCACCTTGGAATCAGTGATTACTTTGATTTTGTTTCTTATATTCTACATATAAGAAAATGCTGTGCTTTGTTGCTGATGATATGTATTACCCAGCTGGGCAAAGCAATCTTATGCCATTAAGAAGCAAGGAGATGATCTGGTAGATCTTTTCTGACTTCTGCTTTTATCTGGGGCTGACCAAGCAACAGCTTCCTATCAAGGTGATGAAAATGTGACACAACTGAGACTTCTGTGTCCACATGTTTCACACAGTCAAACCCATCAATTGTCATTTTTGTCAACTATTTAATAGTAAGAACACAAAGGTATGTACAAGGACTAAGGTCAGTTTTCTAGCACCATAGCAGAGCCAGCAGAACATGACTGCCACTAAAATATACCCCTGGTCCCATTTGGTCTTTGGCAGATTAAGTGCTAAAATAGAAATGCCCAGATGAACATGATTCTCAAATGGTTTCTAACACTCAGGTGAACCTTAATTTACGGCTGCCTGAAGAATAACCTTGAAAATACAGTATTTGTATAAGAAATAAGACATTTATTGTGTTACAGTAATGCAGCAATATTTCTTGGATCATCTCTGGGAGAACTGATTCATCATGTTTATGTCTAAGAATACCATAATGGTGGTTAAATGCAGGCAGGCAACTGCGCTCTATAGCAGTGGTGTCCTGTGTATTTTGTGGTTCTCTGCTGGGAAAGTGCCCAGAGTAGTACCTGACCTTCTACTGTTCCTTCGGTGCTACATTGCTCTAATATTAGTAAGTTCGTTTGCTTTTTTTAAAGTTCTTCTCCCAATACGCATTCAAAATTCTTCACTTCTGGAAACTATTATTGTTATTTTTTTCTCAGTATGTACAAGAAGATTTATGGATTTTATTGTCAGACCTGTTTTCCAAAAAGATTTCTGCTGCAATATCAATCACTGCTATACCAGCAAAAAAACTTGACATTTTTTCTATCTGCACAGATTCATCTCTGTCAATTCTCATGAGGGTGTCTAGTGCCAGTGGAATTAGGGGAGAAGAAGTCACATAACCACATTGCCTGCAGCATTCTCACTTCCTCGTTTCCCATCTTGCACAGCAGCCTTTTGTTTTTCTGCTCTTCAGAAATGCTTTGTGAACCTTTTTGTCACTGAGTGTTAAAGAAGTTGTAATACAATTAGGTTCAAATAAAAATTAGATAAATTCCTACAAGATAATATCAAGAGAGGTTTTTAAACAAAAACATGGAATCTTGGCCTCAATAATGCCCTTAAAGGTTGATTGTTAGAACCTGGGAAGATATTTAGGGACAGAATACTTACCACTATCCCTTTTGTGAGAGAAGATTTGGAGCCACATGGGTGTTTTATGGCAGTTCTTACGTTCTTTCAGGAGCTGAAGATCACTGTCAAGATTTAAGAAGGCAAAGTTTGGTCTTCGTTTTTCAAGTTTTGACACTCTACTTCAAAAAATGTGTTTCAGTCTTAAAAAAGCATGCCTGTTAAATAAGAGGGATCAACAGATAAGCAACCATAAAATAACAGGATGAGGGATTTTGGGTGAGAAGTTTTCAATATGTTTAAACATATTGAATAAGGAAATAATCTGGAAGTTCAAATTTCCTAAGTTTCAGTTCTAAAAATAATTCAAGATATGAGTACATGAACAAACTATCACAAAATTAGGCAAGATTTGGATTCAGAGAGTCTTGGAGATAACTACATGCTCATCTGTTATACCTCTGGTAGATATCAGAAAATTAAGCTACCGCAGTGGAAATGCATGGACATAATTTCCATGGAACAACTAACGAATTATAATTCACACTCCTCATGGTAACTTACCCATTTCCCAACAACACATTTAAGTGTCTTTCAATGAATGCTTCAGAGCTCTGTTGAAAAAGCATGAAATTTTCTATTTACTTAAGTACATGTTTGAATATTTTTCTGAGCTAAGTCTTTTGGGGATTTCCGGAAATTTGGTGAAAGAAAACATTATTTAATTTGTCATAGAACATGTCTTGCTAAGGATCTTCAGGGAGTTTCCCAGATAGATTGCTTTAGTCCATGTATTAAAGAAATGAACCATCTTTCTATGATTGCATCTACTGTATATGGAAGTTTCAGAATTTTATCTCAGTTTATTTCTGTCTCCCGCAGGATAAATATTTGATCCATTCATACTTTTCCCTGACAGTGTAGGCACATCACTGAATTTAAAAATCTTTGCAATAGTTTTCATTCTTTGAAATATTGAGTTGGAGAAATTACTCTAAGTGACATAAATTAGTGCCATATTTCTGCAGTAATTATCCGCTATGAAGCCATTACTTTACAATGCCAACCTAGCAGTGATTCATCTTCTCCATTTGAGAGACCTGGGAGTTTGATTCATTTCCTGCACTGAACTTTCTATATGCTCACATGAGCAATAGATCATAATAGAGTAGAATGCTGAACTACTCTTATTTCTGTCAGGTTTTCTCTCCATTATTCTTGTGAGGGGAGAAAAACAGGTTTCAAACTGTTGTTCATTTAAATACCTTCTGTTTCACATAAGTTTTCCTTCTGGCTCAACTCTTGATTTATGACTGTACATGAGCAAGAGGGAAGGCAAAAGCTCCATTTCAAACTTCACTTGATCTTGATAGTAAGGGAACCTCTAGGAAAAAAAAGCATTAGGTCTTGAATCTCTTCTTGAATGAAGAGGGAATATAAGTCAAGTGTCTTAGTTCTGGGAGAAGTTCATGGACAGAAGAGTATTATGGCTGTTTGTTCCTGTTCCTCTAACCTTGGATGTGTCTTCTGCTGTACTTGATCCTATCAGCATACTGCCAACAAAATCTTAGCATAGATACTGGACTGATTCTCTGGGAGGTCATAAGTGTGCAGACCAGTTTTGTATTTATCTCAAGCAGGCTTAGACAAGAGACAAACACATCAATGTTGAACTGAACATCTACAGTGGAAGAGTTTCTGTTGCCTGTATATTTATTATGAACAAATACAGGGCTGTGGTTCCTCAGGCACCTAAGCAGGTTATGCTGCATTTTGGACTGATATTCCTCACTTAGGTTCCTAGATATTCTCTTTATAGTACCTTAATTCGATAGCACTGGGTCTTACATGTAGAGTTTGGTAGTCCAAAATAAGAACTCATGTTTGGTGTCCTCAGGTCTGACCTCTTGAGGCTTGATCCTAATCTTTTTGAAAGCCTTGATTTGGTTTCATTTAGAGCTGGGTCAGGCTAGGGTTGCAGAATTGATAGGCTACATCTGCATATTTAAACTGTCTATATATATCTCAGATATAGCTAGAAACTATCAATTCCAAGGACGATCTCAATCATTTGGCTTTGGAAAGCAAGAAGGCTATTGCAGAATAGTGCTGTAGTGTGGGAAACTGAAGGAATTAATCTCACATAACTATCTGTCAGTGTCTATAACTCGGGTTCAAAGTATAGCCACTGGAGAATGGGTCAATCAGTGGATCTCAAGGTGTCTTCTATCTGAATAAATCTAAGAGACTGACGTGCAGTAAGATGAATTGTGTCCTAAACTACACAGCTCTCTTGATGGGCCCTTTTGACTCCCTTGGCTAGTTCTCCATGAACATATTGTCCAGCTTTTTCCTGGCTTTATTGACTGTCTCTCCCTTGGCTTTCTGTGTATTTTCATAGACAGAAGCTGCTTTCAAGACATCATTGTATTGTACTTCTACTTGGCAGCTTCAGGACCTTCAGCAAGTCCTGAGACTCTTCCCACAAAATTTCTAGTCGCACAGGATGAAATCTGGGGCTCCTGCTCCAATCTTTGTTTCTTCACTGTTCACTCTTCCCTTCAGAATACAGTCTGTTTCTACTGGCCACATTGTCCTTTCTTTCAAAAGTAAGCTTTATTTCTGAGTGATCTTGCTGGAGAGGATGGGACTTTTGGGGGAAGCTCTACTGTGTCCTGTTCTCAACTCACACACAAAACTCCGACCCAAATGTAAGAGAGAGCATTTCATACCAACGGTACATCGTCAGAACAGTGTCAAAGCTAATATTACCACATGGAAGCTCTCAAGAGAAGTTACTGTGTAATTCATCTTATTTCAGTTCATTAGGGAACAGAAATTCCACTTTGGTATTTTTCACATTTTATTTCAAAATGGTTTGTAATATAGTTTGGTACCACAAAAAAATATCGTCTTATGCATGTATATCTTACTTACAGCAGTTCAGACACGTTCCAAAAGAAAAACTCTCTGTTAACTACAGCCTCTTTTTCTGTTTGTTATCTGCATAACACATTTTCCTTTCTGGATTCCTACACTGCAAGTCTCATTAATTTTGAGATTCTGAGAGTAATAGCTGTATATATAAGCCACAGCTGCATTACTGTAAATTATTCTGAGGCTTGCATGCTGTTTTTAAAATCTTATACCTTGATCATACTTCTGTGTTAGTTTCATTAATTTTAGTAGATGATAGACAAGAAATAAATTGCATGTTATTCTGTCCTGATACTTTAAAGGAGTCATTGTCCCAGCAAGTCTGTTTGGAAGATCAGAAAGGAATAATGTTTACGCAAATATTGTCAGATTTAATGTATATGAATCTCTATCGTCACAGCTGAATTAGGGTATTAAAATCAGAACATTCTTGTAAAAGATAATATTTAAAATTAAGCAGACTAAAGCATACAGGAGTACAGTTCTGCACTTAAATCTCTTTCAGTTCGACACCCGCATGTCATATGTTATTTATGTTGTTTCCCTCAACACGACCGTTTTCCTGCATATAATCTGATTTATGCCTACTTTTTTCGAAAAAATGTATTTCCTTTTGAACATAAACATTTTCATTTATCCTGTTTTCTCAATGTATTTTCCACAAACATCAGTACTGTGAGGAAGATGCAATCACAGTTTTCACATGAACTACCCAATGCATCTTTGGTGTCTCCTTGATGCAAATATTTTGGACTTTATCCATCAGCAGCAAACATGGCCAGAGCTAAGAAATGCCAGTTCCAATACAGACTGATTCTCAAACTTGCTCTGCTATGTCCCTGTATCCTCTCCTGCCATTATCTCAGTGTGATTTCCTCTTCTCGTTGGTTACACAGCTATTAGCTTACGGTGAAAGTTTCTAGAGTGAAAGCTTTAGTTAAGTTAATAGTCTCAAACAAAAGATCTGAATTCAGATCTGTATGAATTTCGAACTTGTTCTTCTAAAGTAAAATTTGAATAGCCTGAAATTGAGGAGAATTTCAGGTAGGTTGAGATAAAGTCTGTTCAGATTCAGGGAGTGGATCTGGCTGACCTACTGAAAAATGAGGAATGAAAAGTTATGTTGATGTTTTCACTTCTGTTTCCACCTTACACCCTTAAATTTGTCTTGCTGTAGGGTACAAGTGTACAAACAGCATTGAACTAGACTAATTGTATCAGATTTATGAAAACTTATTTTTCCTAGTCTTAACTGTTTACACATTTATTTTTACTAGCAGTGGTATTGTATTGAGGTTTAATGCCGGGTTCTCTTTATTTTTCTTCCCAGGGTGATACCAATGGTCATTCAGTTTTCTATTCTGATTATGCTGCACTCCGCTCTTGTGTTAATCACTACAGCAGAGGATTACAAATGTTTACCCTTAATGCTTCGGAAAACTTGCTGCTGGATTAATGAGACCTACCTGGCCAGGAATGTCATTATATTTGCATCTATTCTGATTAATTTTCTTGGAGCCATCATCAATATTGTAAGCTTATAGGAAACCAGGGAATATTATACAGGAAAAGATGATTTATGAATTATTAAGCTTGCTACAGGACTTACTAACGTATTTATAAGCCAGCTATGATTTAAATATTAAAAAAGGTGAAGTACCACAGCTTCAGTAAATTCAATCTGTTGCTTAAGCTATGTCTTTCTGAAATATTTGATTATTTCTCCCTCATGAGTATCATCTATTTTCAAAACCTTTTTGCTACTTTCTATTCAATTTATCTACCCTTTGAGGACCGTTTGTAATTTTCTGACATGCTGATATACTTTCTTAAATACTGTCAATCCAAGTAATGCTTATAGATATTAAATTCCTCATCTCACAGTTCTCCCATTAATTAGATAACTAAAAAATGAGAAATATCAACCAACCCAGAAAATACCTTCAAAGAAAGGGCAGAGCAGGTCAAGATGAGCCAGTAACCACAGCACGTAAAAAGGAGTTAAAAAGCCTAGATTCTAAACATATCTTGCCTTGCTTATTTAGTGGTTTAACAAACTCTGTCGGCCTGCATCACCTTAGCTGAAGTACCAAACTATAGTCACCCTCAGCTTTCTTTATAATCAGTGCAGAAAAACCGGCATCCTTAAAGATTTCCTTTGACCATACTGGTCCCAAGAAGGAGATTTTTCTCTCTCCACTGCCCACACAGGGAGTTTAGTCTGATTTGGCTCCTAATTTACACATTTCCACTAAGACTCCAAAATGTGACAAATCTAGAACAAAGTTTATCAGTATATCTGTGAGGAAAGGCATGTACCAAGCTTTGCTTAGCAGTTGTGGTTAGATAAAAATATTAGTAATTGAACACTGTGGGCTTGGCTCTGTACAATATCAGAGGGTAAAAGAGTGGGGTCTTGGGTGCGAATACAATACAGCCCTGATCATTCTGATGTCTTCAGAAATACGACACAGCTTTGCACGAGTTAGGCAGATCATCATGTCAGACAAGCTGGCAGGTGTTGAAACCTGAACCAAGAACTGGTAGATTAAAAGTAACTTTTTCATCACTCTTTAAAATGTAGGGCACCTTTTGGCTATGGATGTAGCAGTGTTTCTTCGTCTGAACTATAGTCTTTATAAATATTTATTTCCTTCTAGATGAGACCAGGAAAGCATTTAGTGACAATAGCAACTATAACAACACAACAGCAACAATAATTAATAATTAATAATAATTAGGATTATATCACTGGCGTAAGTATACTGAAGTCTGACATTTCAAGGGTTTCCCTCTTCTTTTGCTAACAGATATGAGATTTTGTTACGTTCTGTTTTTGTTGTTCTTCCATGACTGAATTCAGGTTGCCGATACGCGAGGTCTCAGCATCTGTCTGGGTTTTTTAGTGACACCATGCAGTCACTGATAGGAGAAGAATGTCGCCACTGATTGCTATCCTCACAGAGAAAATATAAATACAGGAAATGACAGGAAGTTCAATAGGGCTGAAAACTTCCTGAAGATAAGAACAGTGCTATGTTACAGTATAGATCACAGAAGAGTATTGTAGACTTTAGAGTTTTTTAAATCATGTTTGACAAATATCTCTCAGGAAAGATTTTGGTAGAATTAATCTTGCTCTTGAAACAAGATGATGTCTAACCAGCTATCCATACCCAATTTGCTATGGCTATGATGATAATGAGGTTTTCCCTTGACTTATGGATTAATTTTTAAGATTGTGTCCGCTGCAATCTTGTGGGATGGCTAAACCAAAAGCAGTGAAAAGAAATATAATTCTTGTTACTGTCATACCAGTGGGTTTCTATAAAGCAGTAAACAGTTATATTTATTGTCATATATTTAGAATGGCAATGACTTGAGTCATCGTGTCCTGACCTCTACAGGAAATCACAACATTTATATAACCTCTTTATTCCGTATGTCAAAATTCTGCCATAATAATAGTTTGCCTAGGAGGACCTGCACGCATTTAAGAACAGGTAACACATCTCAGCCTTGCAGTTATAGGCTTCCACTGAGTTCAAATGCACCCAGCTGGAGGGGGCTAAGACTCAGATGCTTTCTAATAAGAGCCATAAGGCTTTGGTTTCACCAGGGGGCCAAATGAGTCTGTGCTTCTTTACATCAAGTGCATTCTTATTGCTATAAAATTAGAATAAAGTTTCTGACACTGAAGGTCTTTTAAGAAGACACCCAGAGTGGTTCTCATGGCACTCTGCCCTGCTGTACACCTCACAAACTTTCAGAAGGTACCATTAACTATCAGTTGTCATGAAGGACCACACAGACAACCTAGATAACGTTGCTGCATTGCAGAGATGGCTGAATTCCTGAAAGAACAAACAAGAGAGTTCCACACTGAAAATTCATTAGAATTTAATTATAAGAAATCAGGCCTCATTAAACAAACTCGCTAACTCTGTTGGAAAGACAGACAGAGGAATGAGCTTGTACATATCAGGCTTATCAAATGACCTAGTATAAACATCCAGATTGGATTAATATATGTAACAGAAGACTCCATCTGCTTTAACTGTCAAAATATGAAACCATTAATGATTTTTTCCTGTGTTGTAAGGCTATGATGTATTCAACTCAAACTGCTGCTTTGTTTATCTTTAATACTCTTGGTTTGAAACACAATTAAAATGAATGGAGGTCATAACAGCAAAAGGCAGTATTACATCCTCAAAACCGTTGTATCATGAATGAATTTTCATTCCTTTGCATTCTAGGCATCACAGTTGCAGTTCTGGGACCACATTATGTTTGGCACAAGCTAATTCTGCATGATGCCATGGGATTTTGTCCCACATCTAGAAGGGTAACACTGTCCATAGCAACATAGCAGAAAAAAATGCCTGCAAACAAACACATACATGCAATCTGATTTTATGTTCCATATTTAATAATTTTCTGTATAGTTTATAGCAAAGTATAAACATTTTGAGAGGGTAATTCTTAAGAGTCCAACATCAGTCCTCTGAAACTCCCACAGGATCTCGTGTTTCCCGTTGACAACTAGAGAACATAGGAAGGCTACTCAGACACTGAATGTCTGCAGCATAAATAGCTCCCCCCTTTCCGTTTCATCTCCACAATATGTCTTCTTACTGTACTTGGTGTCAGTTAGGGAGATGGCATGGAAAGCAGCAGGTCAGCCATTTCCACCCCTGAACCCAGCCAGCCAGCCACACAAGCACTTAGTCACCAGTGCACAATATAGCCCTGATTTTGTTGGTTTTTGTTTTTTGTTTTTTTCACAGCTGTGGTGTGATTTTGACAAACCAGTAGTTCTGAAGAACCAGACGTTCAATTCATCTGCATCTTTTACAGACATCTGTTCCTATCCTGAGGTATTTCTGAGGGTACTTTTGAATCTGAGGCACAGGTCCACAAATATTACATGGCAATCACTACCTGGGATCAATGACCTGTGTACTGGTGGTGGTCAGGCGCCTCAACAAGACTGTGAAGCTGAACCTTTGCATATATCTGTATGCTGATAAAAAAAGCAGAGGCGGGTTGCAGAAGGAATTAATCTTATGGTCTAATGGGGCATTACAACCAACTTTCAACCTTTGAACTTCATGCAGAACCTTTATGCTGGAAACACATCCAGCAACGATTCAATGAACCTAGTGCAATAAAACACACTCCTTAATTCATATGAAGCTGATAGAGATTAATAATTTTTACATAGCAAAACCAGCAGTCATTCTGCCGTGGTTATTTTAAATTTGCATTTAGAGCGAGAAAAATCCTCTCTATGATGAGCAAGCAGGCAACATAATCAATAGGTTGGTCGAGTGTAGATAAAAGAAGTATGTTGCTTAGAAAGTCATACAGCAGTGTCAGGATACTGCCAGCAGTATGCTGCAAATTGCAGGGATGCAGACTTTTCTACAGAGGAACTGTACTAAAGAAAAACTATACTCAGAAAAATGAATGCTATTCCTCTTAAAGCTGTATGATAGGGGTGAATTTAAACTACATTTGGACTGTGGGTGTTGATGTTGCTATTTTAAATCGGA